>NC_041392.1:65674-130911 GCF_002162155.2 Triticum dicoccoides
CCCCTACCTCGTGGCTTCCCTGTTGGTTGCTTGACGTAGGGTCCAAGTCTCCTGGATCACGTTCGGTGAGAAAATCACGTTCCCAAAGGTTTTATTCCGTTTGGACTCCGTTTGATATTCCGTTTCTTCGAAACACTGAAATAGGCAAAAAACAACAATTTTGGGCTGGGCCTCCGGTTAATAGGTTAGTCCCAAAAGTAATATAAACGTGGAAAATAAAGCCCAATATGGTCCAAAACAGTAGATAAAGTAGCATGGAGCAATCAAAAATTATAGATACGTTGGAGATGTATCAGGCATCCCCAAGCTTAATTCCTGCTCGTCCTCGAGTAGGTAAATGATAAAAAAAAGAATTTTTGATGCGGAGTGATACTTTGGCATAATTTCAATGTAAATCTTCTTAATTGTGATATGAATATTCAGAGCCGAAAGATTCAAGACAAAAGTTCATATTGACATAAAAATAATAATACTTCAAGCATACTAATCAAAGCAATCATGTCTTCTCAAAATAACATGGCCAAAGAAAGTTATCCCTACAAAATCATATAGTCTGGCTATGCTCCATCTTCCCCACACAAAATATTTATATCATGCACAACCCCAATGACAAGCCAAGCACTTGTTTCATACTTTAACATTCTCAAAACTTTTTCGATCTTCACGCAATACATGAGCGTGAGCCATGGATATAGCACTATATGTGGAATAGATAGGTGGTTGTGGAGAAGACAAAAAGAGGGAAGATAGTCTCACTTCGACTAGGCGTACCAACGGGCTATGGAGATGCCCATCAATAGATATCAATGTGAGTGAGTAGGGATTGCCATGCAATGGATGCACTAGAGCTATAAGTATATGAAAGCTCTACAAAAGAAACTAAGTGGGTGTGCATCCAACTCGCTTGCTCACGAAGACCTAGGGCATTTTGAGGAAGCCCATCATTGGAATATGCAAGCCAAGTTCTATAATGAAAAGTTCCCACTAGTATATGAAAGTGACAAAATGAGAGACTCTCTATCATGAAGATCATGGTGCTACTTTGAAGCACAAGTGTGGTAAAAGGATAGTAGCATTGCCCCTTCTGTCTTTTTCTCTCATTTTTTTATTTGGGCCTTTTCTCTTTTTTTATGGCCTCTTTTCCTTTTTTCTTTATTTTCGTCCGGAGTCTCATCCCGACTTGTGGGGGAATCATAGTCTCCATCATCCTTTCCTCACTTGGGATAATGCTCTAATAATGATGATCATCACACTTTTATTTTTCTTACAACTCAACAATTACAACTCAATACTTAGAACAAAGTATGACTCTATATGAATGCCTCCGGCGGTGTACCGGGATATGCAATGAATCATGAGTGACATGTATGAAAGAATTATGAACGGTGGCTTTGCCACAAATACGATGTCAACTACATGACCATGCTAGCAATATGACAATGATGGAGCGTGTCATAATAAACGGAACGGTGGAAAGTTGCATGGCAATATATCTCGGAATGGCTATGGAAATGCCATGATAGGTAGGTATGGTGGCTGTTTTGAGAAAGGTATATGGTGGGTGTATGATACCGGCGAAAAGTGCACGGTACTAGAGAGGCTAGCAAAGGTGTAAGGATGGGAAAAAGTGCATATAATCCATGGACTCAACATTAGTCATAAAGAACTCATATACTTATTGCGAAAATCTAGAAGTTATCAAAGCAAAGTATTACACGCATGCTCCTAGGGGGATAGATTGGTAGGAAAAGACCATCGCTCGTCCCCGACCGCCACTCATAAGGAAGACAATAAATAAATAAATCATGCTCCGAGTTCATCACATAACGGTTCACCATACGTGCATGCTACGGGAATCACAAACTTCAACACAAGTATTCTTTAAATTCACAACTACTCGACTAGCATGACTTTAATATCATCACTTCCATATCTCAAAACAATTATCAAGCATCAAACTTATCTTAGTATTCAATTCACTCAAAAGAAAGTTTCACATATCTTGAATACCAAGTATATTAACATTAAGCAAATTACCATGCTATTAACGACTCTCAAAATAATCTAAGTGAAGCATGAGAGATCAATAGTTTCTTTAAAACAAATCCACCACCGTGCTCTAAAAGATATAAGTGAAGCACTAGAGCAAAAATTATCACGCTCAAAAGATATAAGTAAAGCACTACGAGCAAAACCTATCAAGCTCAAAAGATATAAGTGAAGCACATAGAGTATTCTAACAAATTCCAATTCTTGTATGGCTCTCTCAAAAGGTGTGTACAGCAAGGATGATTGTGGTAAACTAACAAGCAAAGACACAAATAGTACAAGACGCTCCAAGCAAAACACATATCATGTGGTGAATAAAAATATAGCTCCAAGTAAATTACCGATGGAAGTGGACGAAAGAGGGGATGCCTTCCGGGGCATCCACAAGCTTTGACTTTTTGGTGTCCTTGGATTATATTGGGGGTGCCATGGGCATCCCCAAGCTTAGGCTCTTGCCACTCCTTGTTCCATAATCCATCAAAAGAATTCACCCAAAACTTGAAAACTTCACAACACAAAACTCAACCAAAATCTCGTGAGCTCCGTTAGAGAAAGAAAACAAAGAACTACTTAAGGTACTGTAATGAACTCATTCTTTATTCATATTGGTGTTAAACCTACTGTATTCCAACTTCTCTATGGATTATAAACTATTTTACTAGCCATAGATTCATCAAAATAAGCAAACAACACACGAAAAACAGAATCTGTCAAAAACAGAACAGTCTATAGTAATCTGTAACTAACGCAAACTTCTGGAACTCCAAAACTTCAGCCAAAATAGGACGACGTAGGCAATTTGTTTATTGATCAGCAGCAATTGGAATCACTAATTTATCACGTTCTGGTGATTTTTAACAATTGTTTTCGTGAACAGAAAGTTTCTGGAAATTACAGCAAGATCAAATAACTATCATCCAAGAAGATCCTATAGGTTTAACTTGGCACAAACACTAGGCTAGATGATAAATTTATTGAATAACAGCAAGGAAAAATATTGGGTTGTCTCCCAACAAGCGCTTTTCTTTAAAGCCTTTTATCTAGGCATTGATAATTCTAACGATGCTCACATGAAAGACAAGAATTGAAGCGCAAAGAGAGCATCGTGAAACACATGACAAACACATCTAAACCTAACATACTTCCTATGCATAGGCATCTTATAGGCAAACAAATTATCATAGCAAGCAAAAACTAGCATATGCAAGGAAGCGGAAAGAAACAATAGCAATCTCATCATAACGAGAGGTAGTTTATTATCATGGAAATTTCTACAACCATATTCTCCTCTCTCATAATAATTACATGTGGGATCATAAGAAAATTCCACAAAATAGCTATAACCTAAAATATTTTCAACACGATCGACATGCATGCAAAGTTGACACTCTTCCAAAATAGTGGGATTATCATTAACTAAAGTCATGACCCCTCCAAACCCACTTTTATCAAAAACTTCATAAGATTGAACATTGTCAAAATATGTGGGATCTAAAGTTGACACTCTTCCAAACCCACTTTCGATAATATTGCAAACACTTTTATCAATCTCATATTCATCATGGGGCTTAAATAAATTTTCAAGATCATAAGAAGAATCACCCCAATCATGATCATTGCAACAAGTAGTAGACATAGCAAAACTAGCATCCCCAAGCTTAGGGTTTTGCATATTATTAGCACAATTGACATCAAGAGAATTTATAGTAACATCATTGCAATCATGCTTTGCATTGAAGGAACTATCAAGTATGGGTGTAATAGCAACGATCTCATGTTTAACGTAAGGAACTATAGCAAATTCATCTTCATAAATATTGGCATCATGGCCACAAGAATAGCAAGCATCATGTTCATCAAGGGATATTTCAATCAAATCGTCAGAATCATTATTTATAGATTCATGCATATCATCATTTTCTTCCAAAGCAACAATCATTCTCTAAATAAATTCTTTGACATAGACATTATGAGCATACTTTTCATAGCAATTTTTAAGTATGTCAAAATTTTCAGTTTCGCGAATTTCAAGCAAAGCTTCATAAAGATAATCTAGTGCACAAAACTCACTAGCAATTGGTTCATCATAATTGGATCTCTTAAAAAGATTAGGAAGCGGATGAGGATCCATAGATCTTAGGTTCTGTTTAGCAATAAATAACCATCTACTCCAACCAAACGAGCAAACGAAAGGGCAAGCAAAAGAGAGAAGAGAAGATAGGGAAAGAGAGGGTGAATAAAACGACAAGGGTGAAGTGGGGGAGAGGAAAACGAGAGGCAAATGGCAAATAATGTAATGCGAGAGATAAGGGATTGTGATGGGCACTTGGTATGTTTGACTTGCTTGCGTGAGTCTCCCCGGCAACGGCGCCAGAAATTCTTCTTGCTACCTCTTGAGAACTGCGTTGGATTTCCCCGAAGAGGAGAGGATGATGCAGCAAAGTAGCGTAAGTATTTCCCTCAGTTTTTGAGAACCAAGGTATCAATCTAGTAGGAGACCACGCACAAGTCCCTCGTACCTACACAAAACGATAGCTACTCGCAACCAACACTTAGGGGTTGTCAATCCCTTCACGGTCACTTACGAGGGTGAGATCTGATAGAGATGATAATTTTTTTTTGGTATTTTTGATAGATAGATGGAAAGTAAAAAGTAAAAGGAAAAGTAAAAACAAAGCAAGTAAATAAAATGATAGAGATTGATATGATGAGAATAGACCCGGGGGCCATAGGTTTCACTAGTGGCTTCTCTCAAGAGCATAGATATTCTACGGTGGGTGAACAAATTACTGTTGAGCAATTGACAGAATTGAGCATAGTTATGAGTATATCTAGGCAATGATCATGTATATAGGCATCACGTCCGAGACAAGTAGATCGAAATGATTCTACATCTACTACTATTACTCCACTCATCGACCGCTATCCAGCATGCATCTAGAGTATTAAGTTAAAAACAGAGTAACGCCTTAAGCAAGATGACATGATGTAGAGGGATAAATTCATGCAATATGATAAAAACACCATCTTGTTATCCTCGATGGCAACAATACAATACGTGCCTTGCAACCCTTTCTGTCACTGGGTAAGGACACCGCAAGATTGAACCCAAAGCTAAGCACTTGTCCCATTGCAAGAACTACCAATCTAGTTGGCCAAACCAAAAGGATATTTCGAAGAGACTTGCAAAAATAACTCAATCATACATAAAAGAATTCAGAGAAGAATCAAATATTTTCCATAGATAATACTGGATCATAAACCCACAATTCATTGGTCTCAACAAACACACACAAAAAGAAGATTACATCGAATAGATCTCCACAAGAGAGGGGGAGAACATTGTATTGAGATCCAAAAAGAGAGAAGAAGCCATCTAGCTACTAGCTATGGACCCGAAGGTCTGAAGTAAACTACTCACACTTCATCGGAGGGGCTATGGTGTTGATGTAGAAGCCCTCCGTGGTGGATGCCCTCTCCGGTGGAGCTCCAGAACAGGCCTCAAGATGGGATCTCGTGGATACAGAAAGTTGCGGCGGTGGAATTAGGTTTTTGGCTCCTGTTCTGATCGTTCGAGGGTACATAGGTATATATAGGAGGAAGAAGTACGTCGGTGGAGCAACAGGGGGCCCACGAGGGTGGAGGGCGCGCCTGGGGGGGAGCCCCCCTACCTTGTGGCTTCCCTGTTGGTTGCTTGACGTAGGGTCCAAGTCTCCTGGATCACGTTCGGTGAGAAAATCACGTTCCCGAAGGTTTCATTTCGTTTGAACTCGGTTTGATATTCCATTTCTTCGGAACACTGAAATAGGGAAAAACAGAAATTCTGGGCTGGGCCTCCAGTAAATAGGTTAGTCCCAAAAGTAATATAAATGTGGAAAATAAAGCCCAATATGGTCCAAAACAGTAGATAAAGTAGCATGGAGCAATCAAAAATTATAGATACGTTGGAGACGTATCAGGAATCGATCACGGAGGGCTTCTACATCAACACCATAGCCCTTTCGATGAGTTGCGAGTAGTTTACCACAGACCTTCGGGTCCATAATTATTAGCTAGATGGCTTTTTCTCTCTCTTTGAATCTCAATACAAAGTTCTCCTCGATCTTCTTGGAGATCTATTCGATGTAACTCTTTTTTGCGGTGTGTTTGTTGAGATCCGATGAATTGTGGGTTTATGATCAAGTTTATCTATGAGAAATATTTGAATCTCCTCTGAATTCTTTTATGTGTGATTAAGTTATCTTTGCAAGTCTCTTCGAATTATCAGTTTGGTTTGGCCTACTAGATTGATCTTTCTTGCAATGGGAGAAGTGCTTAGCTTTTGACGGTGTTCTGGGAACGGGGGTCCCCAGAGTTGCCTGCCTGCGGCCTGCGGCGTGGCTCAAGCAGTGGCCCAGTACGGCCCGTCTTCATCAACCCAAGCTCAAGAACCTTGCGAGGGGCCAAGCCTACGCAGTGTCCTCGTTTCCTCTTTGGTGCAAAAGGGGCAAGCGCATGTGCGGAGTACCAAGGCGTCAAGCAAAGGTTACCATATCGGTGCAACGAGACGAAGACCAGCAGAGCGGCAGGACGGAGGTCATCATGGAGCCCAAGACGGTGTCATCACCAGGGCTTTTGGCAGCCGAAGACCACCTTTAGTCAGGATAGCTTGTACTAGCTGTCCCCCTTTAAAATGGCTGTTGTTGGCTCCCTTCCCGCTCAATAATTGGGAAGAGGACCAGGGCCTCTATAAATAGGACTAGCCACCATAGTAGCAGCAAACGAAGCCTCAGGCATCTCATCGAGAGCCAACTGATTTAGATCATCCTCACATCCACCAAGCACAAGAACACCCTTCGCGAGGCTGTTCTTCCCTTGTACTGTTCCTTATCAGCCCCAGAGGCAATCCACCACACCACACACTGGATTAGGGTATTACACCACAACAGTGGCCCGAACCAGTATAAACCTCGTGTCTCTTGTGTTCTTGATCGTGTAGCTTAGAATCGCGGCGAGGCTTTGGGCTGTGGATCGGTAGGGAGTAGATCTTCGTTCACACCCCAGTATTCGAACCATAAGGGTTTTGCCGGAACCCACAATCCGACATTTGGCGCGCCAGGTAGGGGTGCGCCAGAATCTTCTTTCCGCGGTTCTGCATTCCATCGCTTCATCGCATCCATGGCGGACGCTCGCCGGGCTCGCGCCGAGCGCCGGGCTGCCCTCGCCGCGCGCGTCGCCCAGACGGCTCCCATCGGTGGGCCTCCTCGTCGTTCCCCGTCGCCTACCGCCAACGCCGCCACCGGCCCGGCGGGGAACGAGCAGCAAGCATCGTCACTGCACCCCTCGGTGCGGCGGGAAGGCCGCACCGCCACTCCGTCGCTAACCCCAGCCGGTTCATCGTCCCATGCACGTCATGCTCCCATGGACGCGTGGGCCGCGCTCCTTGTGGCGCACGAGCTCCTACGCTACCGCCCCGTCAACGACCTCTACGAGGAGTGGCTCGCTCGCATCACCGAGCTTGTCAACGCCGCAGGGGGCTCTCCTGCGCCATTCCTCTCGCTACCTCGCCCTCCGTCATGCGTGGGCGACGCTGCTCGGGGAGCACCTCCACCACCTCCTCCTCAAGAAAGCGCCCTAGCTCCAAGGCGCGCGGCACCCGGACGCGACCCGCCACGTCCGGTGCCCGTGCAGCAAGAAAGAAGCTGTCAAGGAATCCCTCGGCCCCAAGAAGGCGCTCGCGTGCTCCTTGCTCCAGAGCGTCAAGACCGCGTCCCTGCGCCAGCATGTCAAGACCCCGCGCTACCCCTGGCACCGGTGCACGGGAACCACCAAGATCAAGCCCTGCGTCAGCAAGGGGCTCCGGTGACCAAGGCAGGTTGCTGCGCCTTCACCACCAAGCTGCATAGCGTCACGTGGCCCGACAAGTTCAAGCCGGACCTGCCTCTTTGCTATGATGGCACTGCCGACCCCGGGGAGTTCCTGCAGCTCTACGAGCTGGGTATCGAGGCGGCCAATGGAGACGAGAAGGTCATGGCGAATTGGTTTCCCATGGCGCTCAAGGATGGCGCCCGCACTTGGCTCCTGAACCTGCCTCCCGGCTCCATCTCCTCCTGGGTTGAGATGCGCAGCCGCTTCATCGCCAACTTCCAGGGCACTCGCGACCGCCCTCCGGCCATGGGTGACCTACGCCACATCAAGCAGCAACCAGGGGAGACCCTGCAGAAGTACATTCAGCATTTCAACAGCGCCCGCCTCAAAATTCCCAAGGTGACCGAGGAGGCCATCATCTCAGCTTTCTCTGACGGTGTCCGCAACGTCAAGATGAAGGAGGAGCTCGCCATCCACGAGGATCTGTGCACCTCACTGGAGCTGTTCACCTTGGTGACCAAGTGCGCAAGAGTTGAGGAGGGGCGTCTCTCCCTCCTCGAGCTTCCAGCTGCTGATCCAGAAGAGAAGAAAGCCAAGGCCAAGGACGTGAAGCGCAAAGGAGCAGCCGTGCTTGCGGCAGAACCAGACACGAAGCACAGTAGGGACCAGCCGGAGTCGTCCAAGGGCAACCAATTCTGCGCCTACCACAACCTCTACACCCACAACACCAACGAATGCCACGAGCTCCGAGCCATCCGAGAAGGGCGCGTCGGTCGGAGGCCCGAGCGCAGTAATCGCGGCTACGACCGAGGAGGAGGAAGAGGCGGAGGACGATGGGATGACCGAGGCCCTCGACAGGAGTGGCGTGACCACCCTCGCGAGGATCGCTGGCAGGACCAGCCTCGCGAGGGGGCTTGAAGGGATCCGCCTCGCGAGGACTGCCCGCAGGGCAACGCAGGCCTTCCTCCTCGGACACCACCGCCAAGAAGGAACGACGACCACCACCAGGGTGAGGGGGCTGGGGGCTTCCAGGAGCCACGTGCAATCGCTTGCATCTTGGGCGGTGCCCAGGCCCCAACCTCTCGGCGCATCTTCAAGCAGTTTACTCGTGAGGTGAATGTAGTCCTCCCCAAGCTCGAGGCCACGCGCCCTCTCAGGTGGTCCGCGTGCGCCATCACGTTCAGCTTAGCGGATCAGCTCAAGTGTGCGGCTATAGCTGGCATCCTCCCAATGCTTTGTTCCCTAGTCATCAGCAACGTGCAAGTTACCAGGACTCTCATCGATGGAGGGGCGGGACTCAATGTTCTGTCCGTCGAGACGTTCAACGACCTCCAAGTGCCTTATGATCAGCTTCAGCCAACCAAGCCCTTCTCGGGAGTCACTGATGGCTCCACCACTCCGATAGGGCAGGTTCGCCTCCCTGTCACTTTCAGACAGCGCAAGAACTACCGCACCGAGCTCATCGACTTCGATGTTGCCCACATTCGCCTGCCGTACAATGCCATCCTTGGGTATCCAGCTCTGGCCAAGTTCATGGAAGTGACCCACCATGGCTACAACGTCCTCAAGATGCCAGGAAGCAGCGGAGACATCATGGTCCCCTGCGAAGAGAGAGATGCGGTGTGCTCCCTTGAGCGCGCCTTTCAAGCTGCATCAGTCGAGGACCGGGACAGCAGAGGCATGAACCTTCCTAAGGCAGTCCCCAAGAAGAAGAAGACATCACCCAGCTCAATGCCTTAGGAGGTTGGCACCTTCGGAGGTGCCGCATCAGGATCTATGCCTGTGCAAGGGGCGCCTCCCTCCACCGCATAGGAAGGCGCGCCCGGTGCCCACCTCGGGCAACGCTCGGGGGCTCTCTCCTGGAGGGCCTCAGACTTTGTCGGGATCACGAGGGAGGTGCTCGGGCACCACTTGGAGGCGTGCTTCACGGCACGCTTCCCTCAAGAAGGGAAGAGGCGAGGGAGGCCCGACCATTAGGAGTTCATCACCAAGACCACTCAGGAGCTTCAGGAGTCAAGAGTCATACGCGGCGGTCATCGCCTACGTGGCGTAGCTCCCCATCCAGGAGAGGATGGCGGGCTGCATGTCTGCAGCGACGTCCCAGGGCTCAACCGAGTTGCGTCTCAGGAGAGCTTCTGGCCTTCGCGCGCGGGGCGTTGCGAGGGTCCGCCACACAGCTACATTCGCATGCTTTTCGGCCTGCCGAACGCGGCTGCTACTCGTTAGCACCACCTGCGGAGCATTCTGGCGGCTCAGGAGGCCAAGCGTCACGCGGTTCTGGCGAAGATGGAGGCGGTCCTCAGGGAACCGCCTGGGCCCCCAGAGCCCCCCGAGGCTCAGGGATCCAACGGTTCGTGAGGGTCAACTCCTTCACCGCGCATCATCGGCTACTCCAACACCCGCTCCACAATGATACCAGGTGACATCTTTCAAGTTCATTTCAGCTGGAAGCGCCCTCTGGGCTGCATCATTCCCAGGCCGCGTGGGTCCATCCCTGTGGCGTGTATCCCTTTTGCTTATGTTTTTAGTTCACTTTGTTGGGGGCGCCCCTCGGGCGGCATCATCCCCAAGCTGCTTGGGCTTGATCCAGTGGCATGTACCCTTTCCGTGTTTATCTAAGCTGATTTTCCTTTCATGCTTAACCTACCTGTGATGACCGCCTGCTCAATTGACACCTACCTTTGGAGCCGCTCGCGCTGGCACGATGCTTGTGCATGGGTCCGTCCCTGCAACGTCGCTAAATCTGAGTGGTCGAGCTCTGGCCCGCAGCAGCCCCGCAAGCGTCACCTCACTAGGCCCTCAGTGCCCTCACCACTCTCTCGGAGCAACCAACGGTTGGCCGACAATCGTAATGGCAACCTGTGCTTTTCTGGTGTTGGTTTACAGGTACTACCCGAGGCCTAAAGCGGGAGGCATCGCGAGCTCTCTTTCTCCCTTGCCCGCGCGATCTGCTTGCACGTTAAAAGGGGGCTCCTGAGCATCGCGACTCAGGAGCTCTTACTGGCTCTCCAGCCCTCACCCCCTGGACTTGCCCACGGCATCACGACCCGGCATACCAGCGGCGGCGGAGCTCACTCGAGGGCCAGGACCTGAGGACGTAGAGCGAAAGGAGAGTACGGGAAGGGAGGGGAAGCTCGCAAAGTCCTAACCCAACTACTCCCCAGCTGTTGGCGCGCAAGCCAGGCGCCTCGCGAATGAACACCCCCATGCTTCCGAGATAAGTCTAGCCCTTGGAACAGCTAATTAATGCAACACAAAATCTCCACCTGACGCGGCTCTGTAACGGCAACGTTGCCTTCCTTTCTCACCCCTCGGCGGCTGCTTGAGCGCTAAAGGGGACCTCCTGAGCATCGCGCCTCAGGGGCTCTTACTGGACCTCGGGCGCTCACCTCCTGGCCTTGAGCACGGCATCACGCCCTGGCATACCAGCGACGACTGAAGCCTGCCTGGGGACTAGGACCTGTCAGCGTAGAGCACCAAGTCATCGCAAGGTTAGAAAGGGGGAGCCAAGCCGGAACAGGACACACATTCACACCGCTTCATAATGAGGATAATATCAACAAAAGACATTGCAGACCCTTTACATGCCCTCACGGGGCGTTTGCCCAATTCTTCGTAGGGAACAAAAGGTGCAAATCCAAAGGAACCCTAACTACATGCGCCCTCATGGCCGACGCCATCATCAACAGTGGGCCACGAGAGGTCGGTGCCAACCCCATCCAGATCAGCCGCACCGGCGGCCCGATGCAGCCGCCTTGCTTCGGGCGCGACACGAGCTCGGGGGCACGTAGCTGTTGTCGCTCGTCTCCGGAGTCGCGAAGAGCTCAGGGGAGTCACTGGACTCCCAAGCATCACCGCTACTGTCGGAGGAGCCATTGAGGAAGCGGATGGCGGGCCTGGCCCTTGCCACGTCGATGTTGCGGCTGCCTCCCCTGGGGCAGCACTCCAGGCGGCGGCCTTCAGCGTCGAAGACATTGAAGAACATCACGGAGGCGCCATCATATTCAAAGTTCATCACGAGGGCACCCCTCGTTCGGCAGACCCGGGCGATCTCGCCCCAGCCTCGGGTCATGAAGACTTTGCCCGGAGTGACGACTTCAACCTCTGCTCCGGTCGCTGGAGCGCTGCAGTCGGCGTGCTGTAGCCAAAGCTCGAGAGGCCCCCCTCGGCGGCATCTTGAAGGCAAAGAAGGACGGGAAGCGGATCCAGGAACTAGGAGGCATCGCAGCATGGATCACGAGCTCGCGAGAGGAGCCCGCGGCATGGACTCCAGGAGCAATGGCACGCACCGCCGTGGCTCGTCAGCCTCGCCGACGGCGCGGGCGGCGTCGCTCAATGTCTCCTTCTTCAGGGCCCTCGGCCCGGGCGTACAGAGGGAGCGGGAACCCAGGAGGCGGCCACTCGTACCAAGGCCTCGACACCTCCGGCCTTGCAACTCCATCACAACGGCCGGGGACCGGCTGTTTCTTCAGCGGAAGCGGGTCAGGCCCCTCCCGAGGGGGCCTTTCCTTTCTCTTCGGATGAGAACCGGTGGATCGGTGCCATAGGCGGCAAGATGGAGGAGGAGCTAGGAAGATGGAGCAAGCAGAGCAAGGAGAGATGGAGAACGGGGGCTCACGCTCCTCCGTACTTATAATCCGGAGGAGGCCAACCATCGGCCCCCATGATCTCAGGTAATCAAGACTCTTTTTGCATGTAGCAGGGTCTCGCCAAATCGGGCAGTTGCCGAGGCAGCGTGGCGAAGTGGAGACGCCCACGTCTAGTCAAGTCGCCACGCGTCGACCAAGGCCACAGGCTTTTGGGGCCCACGGCACTCCACACTTGCCCTTTGGCTTCGCTGCTAAGCCAAGCCCGAGCGCGCCTTGGGCCCGGGGCTACTGTCGGCGTTCTGGGAACGGGGGTCCCCAGACTTGCCTGCCTGCGGCCTGCGGCGTGGCTCAAGCAGTGGCCCAGTATGGCCCATCTTCATCAACCCAAGCTCAAGAACCTTGCGAGGGGCCAAGCCTCGCGGGGCGGACGGCACAAGGCCTCCTCAGGGGCGGTCTCATCAGGCAGGCTCGCGAGAAGGCCGAGAGATCAAGGCAAGGATTACCTCACGAGGAGCTCGTGACGTAAGACATGACGATCGAGACCAGGCGGGCGCCAGCCTATGCAGTGTCCTCGTTTCCTCTTTGGTGCAAAGGGGGCAAGCGCAGGCGCGGAGTACCAAGGCATCAAGCAAAGGTTACCACATCGGTGCAATGAGATCAAGACTAGCAGAGTGGCAGGACGGAGGTCATCATGGAGCCCAAGACGGCGTCATCACCAGTGCTTTTTGCAGCCGAAGACCCCCTTTAGTCAGGATAGCTTGTACTAGCTGTCCCCCTTTAAAATAGCCGTTGCTGGCTCCCTTCCCGCTCAATATTTGCGAAGAGGACTAGGGCCTCTATAAATAGGACTAGCCACCACAGTAGCAGCAAAAGAAGCCTCAGGTATCTCATCGAGAGCCAACTGATTTAGATCATCCTCACATCCACTAAGCACAAGAACACCCCTCGCGAGGCTGTTCTTCCCTTGTACTGTTCCTCATCAACCCCAAAGGCAATCCACCACACCACACACTGGATTAGGGTATTACACCACAACGGTGGCTCGAACCAGTATAAACCTCGTGTCTCTTGTGTTCATGATCGTGTAGCTTATGATTGCGGCGAGGCTTTGGGGCATGGATCTGTAGGGAGTAGATCTTCGTGCGCACCCCAGTGTTCGAACCTTAAGGGTTTTGCCGGAACCCACAATCTGACAGCTTTGGGTTCAATCTTGCGGTGTCCTTTCCTGGTGATAGCAGGGGCAGCAAGGCACGTATTGTATTGTTGCCATCGAGGATAAAAAGATGGGGTTTGTATCATATTGCATGAGTTTATCCCTCTACATCATGTCATCTTTCTTAATGTGTTACTCTGTTCTTTATGAAATTAATACTCTAGATGCATGCTGGATAGCGGTCGATGTGTGGAGTAATAGTAGTAGATGCAGGCAGGAGTCGGTCTACTTGTCATGGACGTGATGCCTATATACATGATCATGCCTAGATAATCTCATAACTATTCGCTTTTCTATCAATTGCTCGACAGTAATTTGTTCACCCACCGTAATACTTATGCTATCTTGAGAGAAGCCACTAGTGAAACCTATGGCCCCGGGTCTATCTTTTATCATATAAAGCTTTCAATCTACTTTTATTTGCATCTTTTACGTTTCCAATCTATATCATAAAAAATACCAAAAATATTATCTTATCATATTATCTCTATCAGATCTCACTTTGGCAAGTGGCCGTGAAGGGATTGACAACCCCTTTATTGCGTTGGTTGCGAGTTCTTGTTTGTTTGTGTAGGTGCGTGGGACTTTTGAGGAGCCTCCTACTAGATTGATACCTTGGTTCCAAAAAACTGAGGGAAATACTTATGCTACTGTGCTGCATCACCCTTTCCTATTCAAGGAAAACCAATGCAAGCTCAAGACGTAGCAACCACCTCAATGTACCGACACGAACCACACTCCTACAGTACTTGTCATCCGCATACTCGTGCCTAAACAAAAGGCAATTCTTCGGGCAAACATCTATTTTCTCATAATCGATAGAGAGTGCCTTCAAGATTTTCTTTGTATCAGATCTCACTTTTGGAGTTGTGCATAATAGGTCTCTAATATTTTCTCCTTTTCCAGCCCAGAATTCCAGCTGCCGGCATTCTCCCTCTTCGTGTAAACCTTGTAAAATAAGAGAGAAAAGGCACAAGTATTGTGACATATTGTGTAATAACAGCCCATAATGCAATAAATATCAATATCAAAGCATGATGCAAAATGGACGTATTAGCATCCAGCTGAGATATTTTTGCACCCGCATAAAGAGGTTTCTTCGACAAGGCCAAGACCTCCAAGAAGGCCTTTGCGGTTGCCTCCGGCTCCTCCGGTTCATTCTCTGAAGGTGTCACATTTGCCATTTCTGCAACAATGGCATCATCTAGCATGTCCCTGACCCCGTCGTCATCATATCCATCGATGCGTTGTCGCATCACCTCCTCTCTACCATGGTCCTGCTCGGCTATGTTTATTGGCGGCATGTCAAAGTTTGGCATATACCCATGCGTGCAAAGGTGCTTAGTCATGTCCTTCTGATTTCTACGGTGACGTCTGGCACATCTCGCACAGGGGCATGGTGGGATAATTCTCATTGAATGACGGAATATCTCCTTCAAACACACATTGGTTTTCACGATCCACTCTGATGTTACTCGATTCCGATGGATAAAACCACTATACATCCATTGATTATCTACCATCCTCTGCTTTTTCAAGCCACACAACATAATTAAGGATTCACTTAAATTAATCACATCAAATTTTAATCGGACACAGAGAAAGATAGGGGCTTATAGTTTCGCCTCCCAACCTTTTACCTCAAGGGTAATGTCAACAATAATAGCTCATGCTAACTTACATCCAATTGGATATATATATATATATATATATATATATATATATATATCAGGATCTTTCCAACACAATGTGCTTGCCAAAGGATAAAATGTAAAAAGGAAAGGTATCACCATGACTCTTGCATAAGGTAGAAGATAAAAGTAAAAGATAGGCCCTTCACAGAGGGAAGCAGAGGTTGTCATGTGCTTTTATGTTGGATGCACAAAATCTTAATGCGAAAGAACGTCACTTTATATTGCCACTTGTGATACGGACCTTTATTATGCAGTCCGTCGCTTTTATTGCTTCCATATCACAAGATCGTATAAAGCCTATTTTCTCCCACACTAATAAATCATACATATTTAGAGAGCAATTTTTATTGCATGCAACGATGACAACTTACTTGAAGGATCTTACTCAATCCATAGGTAGGTATAGTGGACTCTTATGGCAAAACTGGGCTTAAGGATATTTGGAAGCACAAGTAGTATCTCTACTTGGTGCAAAGAATTTGGCTAGCATGAGGGGAAAGGCAAGCTCAACATGTTGGATGGTCCATGACAATATACTTTATTCTGGATACAAGAAAACATAACCCATTATGTTGTCTTCCTTGTCCAACATCAAAACTAGATCATACTAAAACTTTATTCTACTAAATCAAGATATTACCAAAAGGACCAAACAAAGTAAAATGGTAAAGATAGGAGTGTGATGGTGATACGATACCGGGGCACCTCCCCCAAGCTTGGCAGTTGCCAAGGGGAGTGCCCATACCCATGTGATTATGTCTCTTTCTTCGGAGGTGGTGATGATGAAGTGGTTGATGATGTAAATTGTGCTTTCAGCTTCTTCATATTGTAATTGAGAAGAGCAATCTCCTCCTTTACATCATCGACTTCCGATTCCAGCTTCAAGATCTTGTCACATAAGTCTCCTTTGCTTTTCTGTCGAAAACGAGAAGGAATAGATCGATTGTTAGACAGTTTAGCCCTCTTAGGGAGACTAGACTTCTTGAACTTCATGTGCATATCCCCAGGTTGAGGTAGAGGGACATCTTCCTCTTCCGATCTTGAATCATTAACCCTCATCAAATGATCATCCTCCTCCTCATCTGTAGTTCGACCACAAGGTGATAGATCCCCATAGGTCTTTGGGTCAGCAATGAGGTGTGAGACATAGCTCTCTCCGTCGAAATCCTAAGACGACATCTTGCTCCAAACCTGCGGCAGAAAACAGCTCGAAACAAAAACAGAGGATATTTGCGTGATACGGTGGTCAAAACCTTCGGGAGATTATATAGTGAATTTTTACCGACCAAAAGAAGTATTGTGCAAGAAAACAGAGTCCGGAGAGCGCACGAGGTGCCCACGAGGCAGGGGGCATGCCTAGGGGGGTAGGGCGCGCCCTCCACCCTCGTGGACGCCTCGTGTCCTTCCCGGACTACTTCTTATTTTCCTATTTTCTTAAATATTCCAAAACGGAGAAACATTGCCATTAGAACTGTTTTAGAGTCGGTTTACTTACTGTACCACATACCTATTCCTTTTCGGAGTCTGAAACGTTCTGGAAAGTGTCCCTTATGTATTCCTCCGGGGTTACAGTTACAATAACATTGGTTTCGACATTTATGGAATTACCTGAGATATAATGTTTAATTCTTTGACCGTTCACCACCTTCGGGTTTGTGCCTTCGAAGTTGTTGATTTTTATGGCACCGGAACGATAGACCTCCTCGATAATGTAAGGGCCTTCCATTTGGAGAGAAGTTTTCCTGCAAAAAATCTTAAACGAGAGTTGAATAGCAACACATAATCACCTACATTAAACTCACGCTTTTCTATCCTTTTGTCATGCCATCTTTTAACTTTTTCTTTAAATAGTTTGGCATTCTCATAGGCTTGGGTTCTCCATTCATCAAGTGAGATAATGTCAAATAGCCTCTTCTCACCGGCAAGTTTTAAATCATAATTGAGCTCTTTAATAGCCCAATATCACTACTAGGGAAAAGCCTAGCAGCAGCGTGGGTTTTTGGCCTACCGGTAGCGTGGGCACCGGCGCTACTAATAGGGCGCTACAGCTAACCCATAGCAGCAACGCGTGCGCGCCCGCGCTCCTACTATACAAGTGTAGCAGTAGCGTGCTGCGTGGAAGCTCGCTACTGCTAATAGCTCTAGCGCGCTTTGGCCGTACACGCTACTGCTATAGTGACGCTGCTGCTAACTTTCCTGCACTCGCTACTGCTAATTTTAGTAGTTTTTTATTATTTTTCTGCATATTTGTTTTGTATTTGAACATGCTTTATACAAGAATCTATAGCACATGCAAATGTCATCAGCATACACATACAAATCGCTGTGAGACCACAAATATAATCATAGCGTATACACACAAATAATCTCATCATAATCATCATCCAACACAAAGTGGTATCTCCTCATCATCTCAAAAATAGCGATACATGCAAGTCTTGCAACTACAACGCCATCCATCTAAACAATGATATACGCGAGAAGTGCTATCACTATGAGTGATAGTGGAACTATGCAGTACATGAGGCGGCGGTCATGAGTCCTCTCTCGCGCTCGCCTGAACCTCAAATAACTAGCTTGTGCTTCTTGTCTGCTTTTGAAGCCTTTATGGCTGGCGCCCGAGACCCCCTGCACTTGCGCCTGACACTCATGCCACTCGTCATACACTCCCGAAACCTTCCCTTCGTACACGACATAGCACTTCGCCATCAAGAAACTAGGTACCTGTTAGAGATGCATCTTCATGAAGAGGATGTACAATCATATGCAACAAAATATACTAGAGCAACACGAAAAAGAAAGGGTTAGCAACTAGATGCAACATACAGTATGCAAACTAATTAACTAGTGGTACGCAGGTCATCATACGCAAACTAACAAAGTAGCGTTACGCAAGTTCGGCAGGGACCGTGGACATCTCAAAGTTTCATCGCTATAGAAAGTATACAAGTTCAACCGACACATATCACCATCATCGGCATCGTAAATCACTAGAAGTTCCATCCTTCCATATCATCGAGGATGGACCCTAGCTTCTTGAAGGGCGTGAGGTCTAGATGTTGCATGCCTATGCGAGTTCGGACGTCAGCTCGCAATATAGGGCCGTGGTGGAACATCCCCTTTTCATCGAAGACTTCTTTCATGATGATCGTCGCAATGTCCCTTTGGATGCAAAAGAAGTCATCTCTAAGTTTATAATCCGCTTCTCCATGAGATTCTAGCCACTTGTGGATATGATCATCATTTCTGCTTGTCATGCGAAGCTTTTGGTGATCCGTGCTGAACACAATCATGAGATGGACGATGTAGAATCCATCCTTCTTGCTTGGTTTTGGGACATGGATGCAGGAGAAGTTAGTTTTATGCGTGAAACCCATCTTCTTGTTCCTTTGTTTCCTGATCTGCATGTGGCCACCTCTAATGCTGAAGCCTTGGAGAGCATCATCTAGAATATTCATTATGTGGGTGTAGTCCTTTTTCTCGTAGTCTCTGGAAGGGTCAAAATACACGGCATGGGAGACTCATGGTTAAAGAACGATAAGGACGGCGCGCCCGTTGCTGCGGGGAAAAGACACCTCAAATTATTCTCCATATGAGCATGAAGGAATGATTGAAATGTACAGAAGGGTTCTCCGGAACTGACTTACTTTGGATGATAAGGCAGGAGGACAATTTCCTAGTCCTTATTCTGTACCATGAAGTTTTGGCGGTAGTCCCTAGCAATTTCACGCTCAAAGTCGCTGAGACTCAAGAAAGACTCGTGCATGTAGTACGGATCCGCCACACAGATTTGCGAGACTTCTTCACTCTTGATGACGGAGCTCATATGTAGCGCAAAAAGGCGGACGATTGTAAAATCGAGCCGCCTTGTCAGAAACATCTCAAAGATATGGTCAAATCGCAGGAAGAACACCTCTGCAGGCCATGTGTTGACGTAGCACTTCCCCTCGGGCACACGAGCCGTGTATGTCAGATATCCTGGATCCTTTGAGGCTAGTAGGCTTTTCTCAGTCGACATCACACATGGTCGTGCAGTCTCCTGAGATCTCCTGATAGTGCCTCCAGCGGTTTCGGCGGTAGCATCAGCTTGCCCGTGAGATGGAACATGGCCGCACCTTTCACGGGTACACGCTCTTCAGAATCCATCGTCTGGCTGCTATGTGCTCTGGCTTGTTTGGAGGCAGTTATCTTCCCCGATCTCTTCCTCTCCTTTTTCTTGGGCACACCTACCAGACCCTTCCTTAACCCCTGCCCCAGGGTTCCCGGGCTAAGCACTGTACGACCCCCGGCTAGTTGAGCATGTGTTGAGGTGGCATCTTCAGGCGTGTCCTGTGAGGAATTCATGAAGAGAGACTTTTTGCAATCCTTCCAACGACCTTCCTGCCCGGGCATATCATCCATATCCTCATTAACATGCTGATAGCACGATTCGTCATATGGTTGACTCATCATATTTATGTCATAGTCATACGCTTTTGTATTGAGGAAACCCATAGGGTCGACCTCCGTCTCATCATCCATTCTCTGTTCTACAGGACCGATTACATCAGCAAGTACTATTGCACCCCCTTCATCACGTCGTCCACCGCTCTCACCCGGCACTACAGGAGCTGGTAATTGCGTAGGCGGGGTGGTGGTCTCCGCACATGCTTGTTGATGTGTGGTTATTGGTGTGCTCTCGGCCGGCTCCAGACGATAAGATTCTTCGGCCATAGCAGCACCCAACCCTTGCAGCTTCCAATCCGCGGCGGGGTCTCGTCGTCCTCTCCCACATGCTGTACTGGAGGAGGCAAAGCCTCGTGCCCCGATTTCACACTAGACAAGCTAACCCTGAAGTGCCCAGCGGGGATCGGCTGGTTGTGGAACGTGGGTTGCAAGGGGTTCATTATCATCCCCTTTCCCACGTCCACCTTCTGGCCTTTGATCAAGTAGAGTATGGTGCACGGGGTTTCTTCAGCCTGCAAACACATATGTATGTGGCGTAAAACATCCGAAAGGCAACGATAATGGAATATTCTATATATATATATATATATATATATGTTGGTGCGTCATGTAATTACCGTGATGGTGTCGAGCTCAGCCAAAGACGAAGGCCCACCTAGCGCGCCAGAGACTGAGGACGGGCTGCTATGAGCGGGAGCGACTACGAGAGGAGGCCCGGTAGTGTGAGCAAGTGATGGTGCGGTGTTGTTGTTGTTCATGGAGTTTCTCCTGACGAAACTGGGCATCGGGAAATCATGTACCGTATTGTCTAGATTTTCCTTCGTCCAGTTGATGATAGCTGCAACCAAGTTAGTAGACAAATCATTTATGCAGGCAGTTACAGCTGCATTGATTGCCTGCTGTAGCAACTCATTTTTCTCCTCGACTATTTTTTTCGCGTACGCAGCTGCTTTTTTCTCGACCGTAAGCTTCACCTTCGCGTCGATGTCCTCCTGACTAAACTTCTTTTTCTGCTTCTTGGCCTCCGGGCCCTCGTTGTAAAACACCTTCCACGTGGCACCGTCTCCAGCGCCGTGCACACGACCATATTGCGGCCGCTGGCCCAAAGGGAGTCCCTTAAGTTCGTTCAAGGCCCGGTTGAGGGGGTGTCCCACTTGGGCCTCATCGGAGAAGTAGGGCTTTCGGCTGCAAGCTGGTGTTGCTTCTCCTGCAGAAGGAGCGTGAACCGTTTAGGAATGTGTAGTCGACTAGATATGGAGCTAAATATAAGGTGCTAAAAGAATAATTACCAGTAGTCTAATCAATTTCCTCATGATCTGGTCCGTGTAAAAAACCTTTTATTCCTTGTCCCACTTGTAGCGGACCCTGATGAAGTCACGCTCCAAGGGGTTGGTGAACTTCGCGAAGGGGTCTGGGATACCCGCGGCTTCACGTTCCGCGTCCTCTTTATCCCATATGGCCCTTTTACCGAGGTAGCCACGGCTTTCGAGGCGATGCTTCCCCATGCTCCTTTGCTGAAGGCTCTTGAATTTCGCAGCCTTAGCCTTGGCTGCCTCGGTAGCACAAGTGTCCTTGAACTTTTCGAACTCCTCTTCCATAAGTGTCGGATTTTCCTCTAGAATCTTGGACAGGGGTTCCTCAGCCTCAATAGCTCATTTCACCCTCCCTTTCCAGGAGGCCAAATCATTGCTGAACATGCCATGGCGTGATTGTTAATCTTTTTCATCTTCGGATCATCCCACGGTTGTTCTATGTTACCATCCCGGTCGGGGAACTTGAATCTCTTGTGCAACTTCGTCAAGAGAAACTGCATCAAATGTTCTTTACTCCTTAAGTCATCGTCGTTGATGCTCGCGCATTCCCGTAGGATGCATCTACTTGGTTCCCATAGCACTTGCGAGGTTCTTCCGGCTCTAATGGCTCAAACTTGCCAGGTGCCATCTTTGTGATCACTAGTCGTCCAATCCCTAGTTTGTTAGGTTTTCGTATCCTCTGCTTCTTCTGCTTCTTCTTTTCGGTAGCGGCATCAGTGCTGGTACCTTCCCTACCGGTATCTTCCCCGCCGGTACCTTCCCCGCCAGTCTCGGCGCCGCCATCGGTGCCGGCGCCGTCGGTGTCGATGTCGGCGTCAGTACCATCATCGAGGCCGACCTGCAAACCTTGCTTAGCAGTCAAATAGTCGAGGTACTCTTGTTCACCCTCATAATCCATCTCGTCTGCATCTTGGTCAGAAGGCCCAGTTTCTTCGTTGTTCAACATGTTTCCTATGATTAAGTCTCCTCGTTTATTTCTAAAAGTATGAAAAAAATGAGAAATGACATAAAAAAGAAATCTATGTGCCAGCACTCGATATGCCTACTATCTAGCACAAATCATGCCAAAATTCACGAAAAATTTCGGCATGACCTTTGCTAAAAAATGGACATATCGAGCGCCTGAAATTCACCAGAACGGAAATGAATCAACATTCCAGCGTAACATAGGCCACTCGGATCATTTACCAAAATTGAACCAAAACATCACATGTCCAAATGACATGTCCAAATTCCAAACATGACATGTCCAAAACATGACATGTCCACAGATCACATGTCCAGTTCAAATGCATATAAATTCAGCCTACCTAAATTTAGCCTACCTAAATTTGCTTTAACAAGGGATGTTGATTTGGACAATTGCTTAAATGCTGCCTTTTCTTTTAACTACAATTGCTTAACCCTAAATTTCTGTCCTATTTTAAAACCTAGCTAAATTCATAACTAAATAGATAACCTAATTAACCTACTGCCCTAACTAAAACCTAAGTAAATTAACCGAAGAACCCTAGCTAGCAGAGAGGGGGGGAGGTTTACGAAGGGTGCAGGGGCGAGGAGGCAGGCCCGACAACGGCCGAGGTTGGGAGGGGAGGAAGCAGAGGAGGGAGGCGTGGTGCGTCGGGGTCGTGGGCGAGTGCCGGGGTCGGGGGCGAGCGCCAGGTCAGGGGCGAGCGCCGGGTCGGGGGCGAGCGCCGGGGTCGGGAGCGAGCGCCGGGGCGCGGCGGCGCGATGGGGGAAGAGAGAGTGGGGATTTGGGGGGAAAAGAGGCGGGATGAAGCAGAGAGAGTGAGGATTTTGGGTTAAGTGGACATAGCAGTAGCGTGTTTAGACCAAACGTGCTACTACTATTACAGGCAGCTATAGCGGTTTTATACGGAAACCGCTACTACTACCTTGACTAGCTGTAACTCTTTTTCAGTCAAGCGCTACTACTATAACCAGTTTTCCTTTTTATTTTCCTTTATTTTCTCTCACTTTTTTTCCGAGAGCAGTGAATGAAGGGAAGGCGATATATATTGCATCATTTGACGGTTAAATATGTATACAAAATAGGAACATATATATTACATCATTGAACCCATGCATAATAATGGCTAGGTGTGTATACAAAATTGGAACATATATATATATATATATATATATATTACATCATTTGACCGATAGCATACGGTTCCTCAGTGTTGACGTTTTCGTTTTTGAGTCAGCTTCTTTCCCTTCTTGTTCGTTGAAGAATAATTGAGCCCCTCATTGTGACTTTGCCTTTTCCATGGAGTACGATTTTTCTTAGGTAATATAGTATTGATTCTTCTTTTGACGTATACTTCATCATCATCGTCATCTTCCCTCATTTTGTTGTCGTACTGATCGTAGTCTTCCTCGTTGGCAACTCCATCCATTCCAATGATGTTCCTTTTGCCTCTCCTCATGACAACACGGCTGGGATTGCATGGGTCGGTTATGAAGAAGCATTGTGTCACGTGCTTAGCATGTACCCATGGCTCATTTTTTGCGATATTATTCCCGGTAGCGCTCTTGGCGTCGGGTATAGTCATGGTAGTGAAATTTCGATTTTCTCTTTTGACATCTTAGCCCATCTAACATGGAACATCGTCGTGTTGTGCAGTCCAGCATAGTCAAGCCCCCAGATCTCCTCGACCCTTCCGTAAAATCTTTTAGATGCGCCGTTGTCGCTGTCGGTCATGCATTCCATCGTCACCCCTGAGTTCTGATCATCATTGTCCATATCTTTGGCCTTCGTGTAGAACGTGTATCTGTTGATATCGTATGCCTGATAGGTTACGAGGTTGGACGAGGGGCCATGTGCTAAGGCGAATATGAGCAATCCATCCTTACAACCCTCCTTCGGGGGATTAGCAATAATATGCTCTTTGAACCAATGCAGGAAAGTGGAGTTGCGCTCTCTAGTAACTTCGGCGTCCGTCCTGCATACCCCCCGGTCAAGATACTTCTTTGCGATAATTTCTTTGTGCAGTGCCACGAAAGGATCTACCTCGTCTAGGTGTTGTAGCACTACCAAGTTTGCTCTGTCAAAGTCGCTGTGTCGATCTGAGTATGCCACGTGCAGTTCCCTGCGACCATTGGAGTGACCTTATCGTTCTAGCCTCCCATCGTGCTTGTTAACGGGCAAACCAACACAAACACCAGGCGGCTATAGGTTTGCGCCATATAGAAAATTCTCACAGAAAGAGATGCACTCTTGTGTCAGATAGCCCTGGACGATGCTTCCATCTGGACGGGACATGTTACGAATGAATCCTTTGATGATCCCATTCATCCTCTCAAACGGCATCATGTTGTGCAGAAATGACGGCCCTAGGTCTATTATGTCATCCACAATATGGACACACAGATGCACCATCACATCAAAGAACGCGGGCGGGAAGTACATCTCAAGCTCATTCAGTATCACAACGATCTCTTCCTGTAGCCTTCGGAGCTGCTTCACACTGATCGACTTTCGAGAGGTGACGTCAAAAAAGTTGCAGAGACCAATAAGCATGTCACGGACGTGCTTGTCCATTATCCCTCTTAAGGGAAATAGGTAGTATCTGCGTCATCATCACATGACAGTCATGGGACTTCATCCTGCTGAACCTTTTCTTGTCCGTGTCTAGATATCTGCTTATCTTGCCACAGTAACCAGAACTAACTTTGACTCTGGTAAGGCACTTAAAGAATTGACCGGTCTCAGCCTGACTTAAGGTGAAGCAAGAAGGGGGGTAATAATCCACTTTCTTTATTTTCTTGCCCTTCTTCTCCCGTGCCTCTGTCTCCGTCTCTGTCTCGTCTGACATTTTACGGGGCGGCATGTGCAGATCTTCCCTGATATTCAAATCTTGCAAGTCTTTTCTTGCCTTCGGCCCATCCTTGGTCTTATCCAGCATGTTCATCAGTGTCACGAGCAAGCTCTCAAGGACATTCTTACAGATATGCATTTGATCAAGGCAATGAGGTGTATCGAGTTTGTGCCTGTACTCCAAGTCCCAGAACACAGACCTCGTCTTCCATACCTTCAGCAGCGGCTCCGGCGCCTTTCTCATCATCTTTCCCGACACCGGGCACCCTGCCAGTTTTTCAATAGCTCATCGATTTCGGCACCGCTCCGCTTACGTGGAGGTCCTCGATGCTCAGCGTGACCATTGAATAGATCTCCACGGTTTCTCCACGGGTCGTCCTGTTCGAGCCATCTTCGATGTCCCATGTACACGATTTTCCCAGACCCGCCATCTTTCCTTGACGTTAGCTGCTGAGACGTCGTATCATCCATGCACCGCGTGCATCCACAATATCCATGGCACACCTGGCCTATGACATATCCGTAACCGAGATAGTCGTGCACCCTCGTGATCAGCGCGGCTCTCATGTAGAAATACTCGCCTTTGCTGGCGTGCCATGTCTTGGCCGGTGTTTCCATAACGTGTCTAACTCCTCTTGAAGTAGCCCCAGATACAAATAAATATTATTTCCTGGTTGTTTCGGCCCTTGAATAAGCATGCTCATGTGAATGTACTTCGACTTCATGCACAACCAGGGGGAGGTTGTACATCCATACAAACATGGGCCATGTGCTATGGTTGGTGTTCTGGTTGCCAAACGGATTCATGCCATCGGCACATGCGCCGAGCACGATGTTCCTTGCATCACATTCGAAATACCGATAGAAGTTGTTCAACACTCTCCACTCGCTTCCATCCTTGATGTGTCTCAGCTTCGGATCATCTCCATCGTCGGGCTTCTTCCTCTCCGCGTGCCAGCGCATTAGCTTTGCTTCCTTGGGATCTACAAAATACCGCTGGAGACGGGGAGTGATCGGTAAGTAACATACAACTTTCTGGGGACATTTCTTCCCGGCCTTCTTGTATCGAGAAGCATTGCACATCGGACAGCTTGTTTTTTCCGCGTGCTCCTTCTGATAAATTATGCAATCGTTGATGCATGCATGGTATCTAACATGCGGCAGATCAAGAGGGCACACGATCTTCTTGGCCTCATCAACACTAGTAGGACATAGATTCCCCGCGGGAAGAACATCCTTTAGGTACTTGAGATGCTCATCAAGGCTAGTGTCAGTCCTATTGTTTTTGGCCTTCTTCTTCAGGAGTTGGAGCGTGAAACTCAAGCGGGTCACCTCAGGATTGCAACCATCATACAATGGAGTGTTCGAGTCTACCACCAGTTGCTCCAGCTTAGCCTCCTCTCTAGAAGCAGCTCTCTCAGTACTCGTCTCCTTGCGAAGCAATGCTTGAACATGAGGGTCCCGCACGACTGAACTTAGTACCGACGAACTCTGCTGCGTGGAGTCCAGGTCGTTCTCTCCGCCGCCATGTCCGGCCCCTTCTCCTCCGCCATGTCCGGCCCCTTCTCCGCCACCATGTCCGGCCTCTTCCCCGCCGACATTATCGATCATCTCTTCATCTTGCCCCGTGTCATCATTGCCTGCCCCGTCGGTGTCCTCAACATCGTCATCCTCATCTTCAATTATCCACCGAGTATAGCCATCCATGAAACCAGTCATGAGCAGGTGCGCTTCGACATGACCATCGTCACAGGGGTCGAGCCAAACTATTCCTTTGCATTTTCGACACGGACATAAAACCTCTATCCGATTATTTTCTTTCATGTCCTGCACCGCCGACCGCAACCACCTGTCCACCATCGTTCCACTGACCATCATGAACGTCTGCATGGTAATAAAAAACAAATTGATTATAAAAATGCGTGCATGCATCAAAGTCATACAAAAATTTGGCATGACCTTCCCTAAAAATAGGACATATATAGATCTAGAGTTTACCCGGAATTCGCCGAAACAAAAATAAATCGACATTTCGGAAAAACATAGGCAAGTCAAAAGCACAATTTGGCGTCAACTCATGCCACACACACAATTTCCATAATATTGCCCAATTATCATATCACACACACATACACATATTTCCATTTTGCAAAAGCTTGAAATTTTAATCACCTCTATCTCGAGATCGAGCACGCGGTGGAGATGATGATGTAGGGAGATCAAAAGTGCACAAAGCTCTTGACAAAGATAAATCTAGTTAGGGGGCCAATAGGTCACTTGAATAAATGCTACATCTACCTAGCTAGCTAATTTGGGAGGAGACAACTTCAACTAGTGGAGGAAAGGAAACAGATAAAGAAGATGCATTAATGGAGGTGGTGTAGTTAGCTAGGAGTAATGAAGAGAGAGAAAGGTAGGTAGAAGAGGGAGAGTAATGGGGGAGAAGTCTTGAGGAAGAGAAGAGTGAGAGAGGGAGGATGTGGGAGGTAGGGGAAAGGGAGGAGAGGAGATGGGGGAGGGGGGACGGGTGGGGAAAAGGTGGTGGGGTGCTGCGCCTTAGCAATAGGGCGGGAGGAAAAGAGCACTACTGCTAAGAGTGTAGCAGCAGCGCGCTTTACAAACACATGCTACTGCTAAACGGGCCAACCGTGAAGACAATTTCAAAATTAGTAGCAGCGACGTGACAAAAAAGCGCGCTACTACTATTGCTTTAGCAGTAGCGCGCATCGCGCCACTGCGCTGCTGGTAAACTAAGGTTGTTGGGTTCTGTCGGTACATTTTTGTAGCAGCACGGTTTATCCATCACGCGCTACTGCTAAATTTTCATCAGCAGCGCGCTTTTCTGAAGATCGCTACTGCTAAGTAGCAATAGCGCCTCATTTTGAGCCGCGCTGCTGCTAAGATTCTGTGTATAAGGTTTTCCCTAGTAGTGTATGCCTTATGTTCAAGTTCGAGTGGTAAGTGACATGCATTTCCATAAACCATTTTATACGGAGACATACCCATAGGATTTTTATATGCAGTTCTATAGGCCCATAATGCATCATCAAGTTTCTTGGACCAATTCTTTCTAGATCTATTAACAGTCTTTTGCAAGATTAATTTGAGCTCTCTATTACTAAGTTCTACTTGACCACTAGACTGTGGATGGTAAGGAGATGCAACTCTATGATTGACATTATACTTAGCAAGCATTTTACGAAAAGCGCCATGAATAAAATGTGAACCACCATCAGTCATTAAGTATCTAGGAACTCCAAACCTCGGAAAAATAACTTCTTTAAGCATCTTAATAGAAGTGTTATGATCAACACTACTAGTTGGAATAGCTTCTACCCACTTAGTAACATAGTCAACAACAACTAAAATATGTGTATATCCATTAGAGGAAGGAAACAGTCCCATATAATCAAAGCCCCAAACATCAAATGGTCCAATAAAAAGTGAATAATTCATAGGCATTTCTTGACGTCTACTAATATTACCAATTCTTTGACATTCATCACAAGACAAGACAAACTTACGGGCATCCTTGAAGAGAGTAGGCCAATAAAAACCGGATAGCAATACCTTATGTGTAGTTCTATCTCCAGCGTGGTGTCCTCCATAAGCCTCGGAGTGACAGTTGCGTAGGATCTGTTCCTGTTCATGCTCAGGTACACAACGTCTAATAACACCATCTAGTCCTTCTTTATAAAGGTGTGGGTCATCCCAGAAGTAATGTATTAAATCATAGAAAACCTTTTTCTTTTGCAGGTATGTGAAACTAGGTGGTATAGATTTAGCAACAATATAATTAGCATAATCAGCATACCATGGAGCAGTGCAAGAAGCATTTATGACAGCTAATTGTTCATCAGGAAAGCTATCATCAATAGGTAGTGGGTCATCAAGAACATTCTCTAACCTAGACAAGTTGTCTGCAACGGGGTTCTCAGCTCCCCTTCTATCAATAATGTGAAAATCAAATTCTTGTAGCAGCATGATCAGTGTAGGTTTAGAATCTTTATTTTCCATAAGATATTTAATAGCAGCATGATCAGTGTGAATAGTTACTTTGGAATCAACAATATAAGGTCTGAACTTATCACAAGCAAATACAACTGCTAAAAATTCCTTTTCAGTGGTAGCATAATTTCTCCGGGCACTGTCTAGAGTTTTACTAGCATATTGGATAAGATTTAATTTCTTATCGACTCTTTGCCCTAAAACAACACCTACAGCATAATCACTAGCATCACACATAATTTCAAAGGGTAAATTCCAGTCAGGAGGCTGAACAATAGGTGCAGAAATCAAAGCTTTCTTAAGTATTTCAAATGCTTCTACACAATCATCATCAAAGACGAAAGGAATATCTTTTTGTAAGAGATTAGTCAGAGGCCTAGAGATTTTTGAGAAGTCCTTAATGAACCTCCTATAAAAACCGACATGACCAAGGAAACTTTGTATACCTTTAATGTCCTTGGGACACGACATCTTTTCAATAGCACCAACCTTAGCTTTATTAACTTCAATACCTCTTTCAGAAATTTTATGCCCCAAGACAATACCTTCATTAACAATAAAGTGGCACTTCTCCCAATTCAAGACAAGATTAGTTTCTTCACATCTCTGCAAAACTCGATCAAGGTTGCTCAAGCAATCATCAAAAGAGGATCCATAAACGGAGAAATCATCCATGAAAACCTCACAAATCTTTTCACAAAAATCAGAGAATATAGCCATCATGCATCTTTGAAAGGTAGCTGGTGCATTACATAAACCAAAAGGCATACATCTATAAGCAAAAGTACCGAAAGGGCAAGTAAAAGTGGTCTTTTCTTGATCCTCAACTGACACGGGTATTTGAGAGAAACCAGAGTAACCATCTAGAATGCAAAAATGGGTATGTTTGGATAATATTTCTAGCATTTGATCAATAAAAGGCAAAGGGTAATGATCTTTCTTAGTAGCTTGCGGAAATCAATTACCATCCTATAACCTGTAATAATTCTTTGCCGGATCAATTCATCTTTATCATTAGGAACGACAGTAATACCTCCCTTCTTCGAGACACAATGGACAGGACTTACCCACTGACTATCAGCAACGGGATAAATTATACCTGCCCCAAGGAGCTTTAATATTTCCTTTCTTACCACGTCTTTCATCTTAGGATTTAGCCGTCGTTGGTGATCAATAACTGGTTTGGCGTCTTTCTCCAAATTTATTTTTGTTGACATAGGGTGGGACTAATGCCCTTAAGATCATCAAGAGTATATCTAATAGCAGCACGGTGCTTCTTCAGAGTTTTCAATAATTTATCTTCCTCCTTCTCTCAAAGGTTAGCACTAATAATAACAGGATATATCTTCTCTTCATCAAGATAAGCATATTTGAGAGTATCAGGTAATGGTTTATGCTCAAACACGGGATCACCCTTGGGTGGAGGAGGATCCCCTAGGATTTCAACAGGCCTTCAAAAGAGGACCCTGCTTAAAGAATACCTCATCTATTTCCCTTCTTTCATTCATAAACATATCGTTTTCATGGTCTAGCAAATATTGTTCTAAAGGATCATTAGGAGGCACGGCAATAGAAGCAAGACCAATAATTTCATCCTTGCTAGGTAATTCTTTATCATGGGGTTGTCTACGAAATTTAGCAAAATTAAACTCATGAGACATAGCCCCTAAACCGATAGTAGCAACATCCTTATTGCAATCTATCCTAGCATTAACAGTATTCAAGAAGGGTCTACCAAATATAATGGGACAAAAGCTATCTTGTGGAGATCTGAGAACAAGAAATCAGCAGGCTATTTAACCTTTCCACACAAGACTTCAACATCTCTAACAATCCCAATCGGTGATATAGTATCTCTATTGGCAAGCTTAATAGTAACAGTATTATCTTCTAACTCAGCGGGTGCAATATCATGCATAATTTATTCGTATAAAGAATGAGGTATTGCACTAGCACTAGCACCCATATCACATAAGCCATGATAACTGTGATCTCCTATTTTAACAGAAACAATAGGCATGCCTACAACAGGTCTATGTTTATCTTTAGCACTAGGTTTAGCAATTCTAGCAGCTTCATCACAGAAGTAAATAACATGCCCATCAATATTATCAACCAAGAGATCTTTAACTATAGCAATATTAGGTTCAACTTTAATTTGCTTAGGGGGTTTAGGTGTCCTAATATTACTTTTGTTGACAACAGTTGAAGCTTTAGCATGATCCTTTATTCTAACAGGGAAAGGTGGTTTCTCAACATAAGTAGTAGGAACAATAGGATCATTATAAGTGATAGTCTTTTCATCAACTTTAATAGGTTCAACTACTTTTACTTCTATGGGAGGATGATATTTAAACCACTTCTCCTTAGGGAGATCAACATGAGTAGAAAATGATTCACAGAAAGAAGCTACTATCTCAGAGTCAAGTCCATATTTAGCGCTAAACTTACGGAAAACATCGGTATCCATAAAAGATTTAACACAATCAAACTTAGGTGTCATACCTGACTCCTTACCTTTTTCGAGATCCCAATCTTCAGAGTTGCATTTCATTCTCTCCAATAAATCCCATCTGAATTCAATAGTCTTCATCATAAAAGAACCAGTACAAGAAGTATCGAGCATGGAGCGATTGTTGTCAGAAAGCCGAGCATAAAAATTACTAATAATTATTTCTATTGATAGCTCATGATTTGGGCATGAATATAACATTGACTTAAGCCTCCCCCAAGCTTGAGCGATGCTTTCTCCTTTGCGAGGCCAAAAATTATATATATAATTACGATCACGATGAACAAGATGCATATGATAAAACTTTTGATGAAATTCCAATTTCAATCGTTTGTATTTCCATGATCCCATATCATCACATAGCCTATACCATGTCAATGCCTCTCCCTTCAAAGATAAAGGGAAGACCTTCTTCTTGATAACATCCTCGGGCATACCAGCAAGCTTAAATAATCCACAAACTTCATCCACATAGATTAGGTGCAAATCAGGATGCAATGTTCCATCTCCTGTAAAGGGATTAGCTAGCAGTTTCTCTATCATACCCGAAGGAATTTAAAAGTAAACATTTTCAGTAGGTTCAGTAGGTTGAGGAACAACTCTTTGCTCTACTGGACGGGGTGAAGATACCCCAAACAAGCCCCTCAAAGGATTACTTTCCATAGTAACAAGTGACAGTAAATTTCAGCACACTATATAAATTTTTCGGATGTCATAGATAAGCGGATCACATCATTAGGAGAATGATGTGATGGACAAGACCCAATCCTAAGCATAGCACTAGATCGTTTAGTTCGTTTTGCTAGAGCTTTTCCAATGTCAAGTATCATTTCCTTAGACCATGAGATCGTGTAACTCTCGGATACCGTAAGAGTGCTTTGGGTGTACCAAACGTCACAATGTAACTGGGTGGCTATAAAGGTATACTACAGGTATCTCCGAAAGTGTCTGTTGGGTTGACACGGATCGAGACTGGGATTTGTCACTCCGTATGACGGAGAGGTATCTCTGGGCCCACTCAGTAATGCATCATCATAATGAGCTCAAAGTGATCAAGTGGTTGGTCACGGGATCATGCATTACAGTACGAGTAAACACTACTAGGGAAAAGCCTAGCAGCAGCGCGGGTTTTAGGTACATTAGTAGCGCGGGTGCCCGCGCTACTGATAAGGCGCTACAGCTAACTAGTAGTAGTAGTGCGGGTGCCACCCGCGCTACTACTATGTCCGTTAGTAGTAGCATGGATACAACCTGCGCTACTACTAACTAGTAGTAGCGTGGGTCTGTACCCTCGCTACTGCTAACTAATTAGGAATTAAAAAAATAAATTCCAGCCATGGCTGCTGCTGCTAGCTAGGCATCATCGTCCTCTTCATCCATGGTCGATGCTGATCATCGAGGGGATGAAGTCGTCCATGGTGATACACCTCTCCTTTGCTGCTGCTACAAAAAAGAGACAAGAATTAGAAGAGGAAGAGAGGGATAGAGAGGAGTAGGTGCAGCAACTCACCGGTGGTCGCCGGAGTTGGAGCTGAAACCCTAGATGACGCCATGGATGGCGCTTTGCTTGATCTGGAAGATGAAGAGAGAGAGAGAGACACACACACACAGAGAGAGAGAGAGAGAGAGAGAGAGAGAGAGAGAGAGAAAGATGGAGAGAGAGAGGGAGGAGTAGGAAGAACAACTCACCTGTGGTTGTGTCCACGGCGGATCTAGCCGCCGCCATGGATGGCGCTCTGCTGGATCTACCTCTCCTTCCAACATCAGAGAAGGAGGAGGAAGGAGGGGGAGGGGGCTGCGGTGGGTGTGGAGGTCCCCGGATTTGGGGGAGGCATGAGGTGCGACGCCGGCGGTGGTGGTGGATGAGGAAGGGAATCGTGTGTGGGAGGGAGAAGCGGAATGGGAGAGCCTATGGAGAGAGGGGGGAGAGTGAGGGAGAGAGGAGGGATTCGACCGAGGATATGGAGATTTCACCTACCTTGTACTTAGTAGTAGCGAGGGGTATAAACCCGCGCTACTACTATCAACTTAGTAGTAGCGTGGGTTCATACCCCTCGCTACTACTATGGCATGTCCCGGGGGGCATGGTAGAGACTGCTTAGTAGTAGCGAGGGTTAAAAACCCGCGCTACTACTATCAACTTAGTAGTAGCGTGTGTTTATAACCCATGCTACTACTACGGCTGGTCCCGAAAGGCACGGTGGAAATCACTTAGTAGTAGCGAGGGTTAAAAACCCGCGCTAGTACTATCAAATTAGTAGTAGCGTGGGTTTATAACCCGCGCTACTAGTAATTAGCAGTAGCGCATGTTTTTAACCATCGCTACTGGTAAGATTCTGTGTATAAGGTTTTCCCTAGTAGTGAAAGTGACTTGCCGGTAACGAGATTGAACGAGGTATTGGGATACCCACGATCGAATCTCGGGCAAGTAACGTGCCGATTGACAAAGGGAATTATATACGGGATTGCCTGAATCCTTGACATCGTGGTTCATCCGATGAGATCATCGTGGAACATGTGGGAGCCAACATGGGTATCCAGATCCCGCTGTTGGTTATTGGCCGGAGAGCTTTCTCGGTCATGTCTGCATGATTCCTGAACCCGTAGGATCTACACACTTAAGGTACGATGACGCTAGGGTTATAAGGAAGATTTGTATGTGATTACCGAATGTTGTTCGGAGTCCTGGATGAGATCCCGGACGTCACGAGGAGTTCCGGAATGGTCCGGAGGTGAAGATTTATATATGGGAAGTCATCATACGGTCGCCGGAAATATTCGGGGGTATACCGGTATTGTACCGGGACCATCGGAGGGGTTCCGGGGGTCCACCGGGAGGGTCCACCTGCCCCGGAGGGCCTTATGGGCTGTAGGTGGAAGGGAACCAGCCTCAAGTGGGCTGGGGAGCCAACCCCCCTAGGGCCCATGCGCCTAGCGTTGGGGGGAACCCTAAAGGGGGCGCCCCCCTTGGCTTGGGGGGCAAGCCCCCTCCCTCTTGGCCGCCGCCCCCCTCTGGATCCCATCTAGAGGGGCCGGCCCCCTTCCCCCTTCTCCCTATAAATAGAGGGGCGAGGGGATGGCTGCACACACAACATCCAAGGCGCAACCCCTCCCCTCCCCAACACCTCTCCTCCTCTGTTAAGAGCTTGGCGAAGCCCTACCGGAGTACTGCTGCTCCACCACCACCACGCCGTCGTGCTGCTGTTGGAGCTCTCTTCCTTAACCTCTCCTTCCCTTGCTGGATCAAGAAGGAGGAGATGTCTTCCCCAACCATACGTGTGTTGAACGCGGAGGTGCTGTCCGTTCGGCACTAGGATCTTCGGTGATTTGGATCACGATGAGTACGACTCCCTCAACCCCGTTCTCTTGAACGCTTCCGCTCGCGATCTACAAGGGTATGTAGATGCACTCCTCTCTCTCATTGCTAGATGACTCCATAGATTGATCTTGGTGAAGCGTAGAAATTTTTTATTTTCTGCAACATTCCCCAACAGTGGTATCAGAGCCAGGTTTGACACTCATCTTTTCTCTAGGGTTCTAGGACATATGCTGAGCCTGAGTGCTTTTATTGCAAGGGAAAGGGACACTGGAAGCAGAACTGCCCCAAATACTTAGCGGACATGAAGGCCGGCAACACCAAAGGTATATGTGATATACATGTAATTGATGTGTACCTTACCAGTACTCGTAGTAGCTCCTGGGTATTTGATACTGGTGCGGTTGCTCATATTTGTAACTCAAAACAGGAGCTGCGGAATAAGCGGAGACTGGCGAAGGACGAGGTGACGATGCACGTCGGGAATGGTTCCAAGGTCGATGTGATCACCGTCGGCACACTACCTATACATTTACCTACGGGATTAGTTTTAAACCTCAATAATTGTTATGTAGTGCCAGCTTTGAGCATGAACATTGTATCTGGATCTCGTTTAATATGAGATGGCTACTCATTTAAATCCGAGAATAATGGTTGTTCTATTTATATGAGAGATATGTTTTATGGTCATGCCCCGCTGGTCAATGGTTTATTCTTAATGAATCTTGAACGTGATGTTACACATATTCATAGTGTGAATACCAAAAGATGTAAGGTTGATAACGATAGTCCCACATACTTGTGGCACAGCCGCCTTGGTCACATTGGTGTCAAGCGCATGAAGAAGCTCCATGCTGATGGACTTTTAGAGTCTCTCGATTATGAATCATTTGACACATGCGAACAATGCCTCATGGGCAAAATGACCAAGACTCTGTTCTCCGGAACAATGGAGCAAGCAATCAACTTATTGGAAATCATACATACTGATGTGTGCGGTCCAATGAGCGTTGAGGCTCGCGGAGGCTATCGTTATATTCTCACTCTCACTGATGACTTTAGTAGATATGGGTATGTCTATTTGGTGAAACACAAGTATGAGACCTTTGAAAAGTTCAAGGAATTTCAGAATGAGGTAGAGAATCAAAGTGACCGAAAGATAAAGTTCTTATGATCAGATCATGGGGGAGAATATTTAAGTCACGAATTTGGTACGCACTTAAGGAAATGTGGAATCGTTTCACAACTCACGCCGCCTGGAACACCTCAGCGTAACGGTGTGTCCGAACATCATAATCGCACTCTATTGGATATGGTGCAATCTATGAGGTCACTCACCGATTTACCGCTATCATTTTGGGGATACGCTCTAGAGACAGCTACATTCACTTTAAATAGGGCACCGTCTAAATCCATTGAGACGACACTGTATGAATTATGGTTCAGGAAGAAACCTAAGCTGTCGTTTCTAAAAGTTTGGGGATGCGATGCTTATGTCAAGAAACTTCAACCTGAAATGCTTGAACCCAAGTCAGAAAAATGCGTCTTCATAGGATACCCTAAGGAAACCATTGGGTATACCTTCTACCTCATATCCGAAGGCAAGATCTTTGTTGCCAAGAACGGGTCCTTTCTAGAGAAAGAGTTTCTCTCGGAAGAAGTAAGTGGGAGGAAAGTGGTACTTGATGAAGTACTACCTCTTGAACCAAAAAGTAGCGCAGCTCAGGAAGATGTTCTTGTGGTGCCTGCACCGACTAGAGAGGAAATTAATGATGATGATCAAGGTACTTCGGATCAAGTTACCACTGAACTTCGTAGGTCCACGAGGACACGTTCCACACCAGAGTGGTATGGCAACCCTGTCCTGGAAATCATGTTGTTAGACAACGGTGAACCTTCGAACTATGAAGAAGCAATGGCGGGCCCATATTCCAACAAATGGCTCGAAGCCATGCAATCTGAGATAGGATCCATGTATGAAAACAAAGTATGGACTTTGACGGACTTGCCCGACGATCGGCGAGCGATAGAAAACAAATGGATCTTTAAGAAGAAGACGGACGCGGATGGTATTGTTACCATCTATAAAGCTCGACTTGTCGCTAAGGGTTATTGACAAGTTCAAGGGGTTGACTACGATGAGACTTTCTCTCCCGTAGCGAAGCTGAAGTCTGTCCGAATCATGTTAGCAATTGCCGCATACTATGATTATGAGATATGGCAAATGGACGTCAAGACGGCATTCCTTAACGACTTTCTTAAGGAAGAATTGTATATGATGCAGCCGGAAGGTTTTGTCGATCCTAAGAATGCTAACAAGGTATGCAAGCTCCAGCGCTCCATCTATGGGCTGGTGCAAGCATCTCGGAGTTGGAACATTCGCTTTAACGAAATGATCAAAGCGTTTGGGTTTATGCAGACTTATGGAGAAGCCTGCGTTTACAAGAAAGTGAGTGGGAGCTCTGTAGCATTTCTCATATTATATGTGGATGACATACTTTTGATGGGAAATGATATAGAACTTTTGGACAACATTAAGTCCTACTTGAATAAGTGTTTTTCAATGAAGGACCTTGGAGAAGCTGCTTACATATTAGGGATCAAGATCTATAGAGATAGATCGAGATGCCTCATAGGTCTTTCACAAAGCACATACCTTGATAAGATATTGAAGAAGGTCAATATGGATCAGTCCAAGAAGGGGTTCTTGCCTGTGTTGCAAGGCGTGAAATTGAGCTCGGCTCAATGTCCGACCACGGCAGAAGATAGAGAAAAGATGAGTGCCGTCCCCTATGCCTAAGCCATAGGGTCTATCATGTATGCGGTGCTGTGTACCAGACCTGATGTAAACCTTGCCGTAAGTTTGGTAGGAAGGTACCAAAGTAATCCCGGCATGGAAGACTGGACAACGGTCAAGAATATCCTGAAGTACCTGAAAGGACTAAGGATATGTTTCTCTTATACGGAGGTGACGAAGAGCTCGTCGTAAAGGGTTACGTCGACGCTAGCTTCGACACAGATCTGGATGAATCTAATTCACAAACCGGATACGTGTATATTTTGAATGGTGGGGCAGTAAGCTGGTGCAGTTGCAAGCAAAGCGTCGTGGCGGGATCTACATGTGAACCGGAGTACATGGCAGCCTCGGATGCAGCGCATGAAGCAATCTGGATGAAGGAGTTCATCACCGACCTAGGAGTCATACCCAATGCGTCGGGGCCAATCACCCTCTTCTGTGACAACACTGGAGCTATTGCCCTTGCCAGGGAGCCCAGGTTTCACAAGAAGACCAGGCACATCAAGCGTCGCTTCAACTCCATTCGTGAAAATGTTCAAGATGGAGACATAGGTATTTGTAAAGTGCACACAGATCTGAATGTCGCAGATCCATTGACTAAGCCTCTTCCGCGAGCAAAACATGATCAACACCAGAACTCTATGGGTGTTAGATTCATCATAATGTAACAAGATTATTGACTCTTGTGCAAGTGGGAGACTATTGGAGATATGCCCTAGAGGCAATAATAAAATGCTTATTATGATATTTCCTCGTTCATGATAATTGTCTATTATTCATGCTATAATAGTGTTATCCGGAAATCGTAATACATGTGTGAATACATAGACCACAACATGTACCTAGTGAGCCTCTAGTTGACTAGCTCGTTTATCAATAGATGGTTACGATTTCCTGACCATGGACATTGGATGTCATTGATAACGGGATCACATCATTAGGAGAATGATGTGATGGACAAGACCCAATCCTAAGCATAGCACAAGATCGTGTAGTTCGTTTTGCTAGAGCTTTTCCAATGTCAAGTATCATTTCCTTAGACCATGAGATCGTGTAACTCCCGGATACCGTAAGAGTGCTTTGGGTGTACCAAACGTCACAACGTAACTGGGTGGCTATAAAGGTATACTACAGGTATCTCTGAAAATGTCTGTTGGGTTGACACGAATCGAGACTGGGATTTGTCACTCCGTATGACGGAGAGGTATCTCTGGGCCCACTCGATAATGCATCATCATAATGAGCTCAAAGTGATCAAGTGGTTGGTCACGGGATCATGGATTACGGTACGAGTAAAGTGACTTGCCGGTAACTAGATTGAACGAGGTATTGGGATACCGACGATCGAATCTCGGGCAAGTAACGTACCGATTGACAAAGGGAATTGTATACGGGATTACTTGAATCCTCGACATCGTGGTTCATCCGATGAGATCATCGAGGAGCATGTGGGAGCCAACATGGGTATCCAGATCCCGCTGTTGGTTATTGACCGGAGAGTCGTCTCGGTCATGTCTGCGTGTCTCCCGAACCCGTAGGGTCTACACACTTAAGGTTCGGTGACGCTAGGGTTGTAGAGATATTAGTATGCGGTAACCCGAAAGTTGTTCGGAGTCCCGGATGATATCCCGAACGTCACGAGGAGTTCCGGAATGGTCTGGAGGTAAAGAATTGTATATAGGAAGTCCAGTTTCAGCCATTGGGAAAGTTTCGGGGGTCACCGGTATTGTACCGGGACCACCGTAAGGGTCACGGGGGTCCATCGGGTGGGGCCACCTATCCCAGAGGGCCCCATGGGCTGAAGTGGGGAAGGGAACCAGCCCCTGGTGGGCTGGTGCGCCCCCCTTGGGCCTCCCCTGCGCCCAGGGTTGGAAACCCTAGGGGTGGGGGGCGCCCCACTTGGCTCTGATACATCCTAGATTTTTTTTTATTTTCTGCAACGTTCCCCAACAGTGATACCAGAGCCAGGTTCGATACATGGAGCGATTACGATTCATGTTAGGATTGACACTGATGACTTCAGTAGATATGGGTATGTCTATTTGATGAAACACAAGTCTGAGACCTTTGAAAAGTGCAAGGAATTTCAGAATGAGGTAGAGAATCAACGTGACCGAAAGATAAAGTTCTTAAGATCAGATCGTGGGGGAGAATATTTAAGTCACAAATTTGGTATGCACTTAAGCAAATGTGGAATCATTTCACAACTCACGCCGCCTGGAACACCTCAGCGTAACGGTGTGTCCGAACGTCGTAATCGCACTCTATTGGATATGGTGCGATCTGTGATGTCACTCACCGATTTACCGCTATCTTTTTGGGGATACGCTCTAGAGACAGCTACATTCACTTTAAATAGGGCACAGTCTAAATCCGTTGAGATGACACCATATGAATTATGGTTTGGGAAGAATTCTAAGCTGTCGTTTCTAAAAGTTTGGGGATGCAATGCTTATGTCAAGAAACTTCAACCTGAAAAGCTCGAAGCCAAGTCAGAAAAATGCGTCTTCATAGGATACCCTAAGGAAACCATTGGGTATACCTTCTACCTCAGATCCGAAGGCAAGATCTTTGTTGCCAAGAACGGGTCCTTTCTGGAGAAAGAGTTTCTCTCAAAAGAAGTAAGTGGGAGGAAAGTGGAACTTGATGAAGTACTACCTCGTGAACCAGAAAGTAGCGCAGCTCAGGAAGATGTTCCTGTGGTGCCTGCACCGACTAGAGAGGAAATTAATGATGATGATCAAGGTACTTCGGATCAAGTTACCACTGAACTTCGTAGGTCCACGAGGACACGTTCCACACCAGAGTGGTATGGCAACCCTGTCCTGGAAATCATGTTGTTAGACAACGGTGAACCTTCGAACTATGAAGAAGCAATGGCGGGCCAAGATTCCAACAAATGGCTTGAAGCCATGCAATCCGAGATAGGATCCATGTATGAAAACAAAGTATGGACTTTGACGGACTTGCCCGATGATCGGCGAGCGATAGAAAAAAAATGGATCTTTAAGAAGAAGACGGACGCGGATGGTAATGTTACCATCTATAAAGCTCGACTTGTCGCTAAGGGTTATTGACAAGTTCAAGGGGTTGATTATGACGAGACTTTCTCTCCCGTAGCGAAGCTGAAGTCCGTCCAAATCATGTTAGCAATTGCCACATACTACAATTATGAGAAATGGCAAATGGACATCAAAACGGCATTCCTTAACGGCTTTCTTAAGGAAGAATTGTATATGATGAAGCCGGAAGGTTTTGTCAATCCTGAGAATGCTAACAAGGTATGCAAGCTCCAGCGCTCCATCTATGGGCTGGTGCAAGCATCTCGGAGTTGGAACATTTGCTTTAATGAAATGATCAAAGCGTTTGGGTTTATGCAGACTTATGGAGAAGCCTGCGTTTACAAGAAAGTGAGTGGGAGCTCTGTAGCATTTCTCATATTATATGTGCATGACATACTTTTGATAGGAAATGATATAGAACTTTTGGACAGCATTAACGCCTACTTGAATAAGTGTTTTTCAATGAACGACCTTGGAGAAGCTGCTTACATATTAGGCATCATGATCTATAGAGATAGATCGAGACGCCTCATAGGTCTTTCACAAAGCACATACCTTGATAAGATATTGAAGAAGTTCAATATGGATCAGTCCATGAAGGGGTTCTTGCCTGTGTTGCAAGGTGTGAAATTGAGCTCGGCTCAATGTCCGACCACAGCAGAAGATAGAGAAAATATGAGTGTCATCCCCTATGCCTCAGCCATAGGGTCTATCATGTATGCCATGCTGTGTACCAGACCTGATGTAAACCTTGCCGTAAGTTTGGTAGGAAGGTACCAAAGTAATCCCGGCATGGAACACTGGACAGCGGTGAAGAATATCCTGAAGTACCTGAAAAGGACTAAGGATATGTTTCTCGTATATGGAGGTGAGGAAGAGCTCGTCGTAAAGGGTTACATCGACGCTAGCTTCGACACAGATCTGGATGACTCTAAGTCACAAACCGGATACGTGTATATTTTGAATGGTGGGGTAGTAAGCTGGTGCAGTTGCAAGCAAAGCGTCGTGGCGGGATCTACATGTGAAGCAGAGTACAAGGCAGCCTCGGAGGCAGCGCATGAAGCAATGTGGATGAAGGAGTTCATCACCAACCTAGGAGTCATACCCAATGCGTCGGGGCCAATCACCCTCTTCTATGACAACACTGGAGCTATTGCCCTTGCCAAGGAGCTCATGTTTCACAAGAAGACCAGGCACATCAAGCGTCGCTTCAACTCCATTCGTGAAAATGTTCAAGATGGAGACATAGATATTTGTAAAGTGCACACAGATCTGAATGTCGCAGATCCGTTGACTAAGCCTCTTCCGCGAGCAAAACATGATCAACACCAGAACTCTATGGGTGTTCGATTCATCACAATGTAACTAGATTATTGACTCTAGTGCAAGTGGGAGACTGTTGGAAATATGCCCTAGAGGCAATAATAAAATGGTTATTATTATATTTCCTTGTTCATGATAATTGTCTATTATTCATGCTATAATAGTGTTATCCAGAAATCGTAATACATGTGTGAATACATAGACCACAACATGTACCTAGTGAGCCTCTAGTTGACTAGCTCGTTTATCAATAGATGGTTACGATTTCCTGACCATGGACATTGGATGTCATTGATAACAGGATCACATCATTAGGAGAATGATGTGATGGACAAGACCCAATCCTAAGCATAGCACAAGATCGTGTAGTTCGTTTTGCTAGAGCTTTTCCAATGTCAAGTATCATTTCCTTAGACCATGAGATCATGTAACTCCCGGATACCGTAAGAGTGCTTTGGGTGTACCAAACATCACAACGTAACTAGGTGGCTATAAAGGTATACTACAGGTATCTCTGAAAATGTCTGTTGCATTGACACGGATCGAGACTGGGATTTGTCACTCCGTATGACGGAGAGGTATCTCTGGGCCCACTCGGTAATGCATCATCATAATGAGCTCAAAGTGATCAAGTGGTTGGTCACGGGATCATGCATTACGGTACGAGTAAAGTGACTTGCCGATAACGAGATTGAACGAGGTATTGGGATACCGACGATCGAATCTCAGGCAAGTAACGTACTGATTGACAAATGGAATTGTATATGGGATTACTTGAATCCTCGGCATCGTGGTTCATCCGATGAGATCACCGAGGAGCATGTGGGAGCCAACATGGGTATCCAGATCCTGCTGTTGGTTATTGACCGGAGAGTCATCTCGGTCATGTCTGCGTGTCTCCCGGACCTGTACGGTCTACACACTTAAGGTTTGGTGACGCTAGGGTTGTAGAGATATTAGTATGCGGTAACCTGAAAGTTGTTCGGAGTCCCAGATGAGTTCCCGAACGTCACGAGGAGTTCCGGAATGGTCCGGAGGTAAAGAATTGTATATAGGAAGTCCAGTTTCGGCCACCGAGAAAGTTTCGGGGGTCACCGGTATTGTACCGGGACCACCGGAAGGGTCACGGGGGTCCACCGGGTGGGGCCACCTATCCCGAAGGGCCCCATGGGCTGAAGTGGGGAAGGGAACCAGCCCCTGGTGGGCTGGTGTGCCCCCCTTGGGCCTCCCCTGCGCCTAGGGTTGGAAACCCTAGGGGTGGGGGGCGCCCCACTTGGCTCTGATACACCCTAGAAAATTTTTATTTTCTGCAACATTCCCCAACAGTGGTATCAGAGCCAGGTTCGATACATGAAGCAATTACGATTCATGTTAGGATTGACACTGATGACTTGAGTAGATATGGGTATGTCTATTTCATGAAACACAAGTCTGAGACCTTTGGAAAGTGCAAGGCATTTCAGAATGAGGTAGAGAATCAACGTGACCGAAAGATAAAGTTCTTACGATCAGATCGTGGGGGAGAATACATAAGTCACGAATTTGGTACGCACTTAAGGAAATGTGGAATCGTTTCACAACTCACGCCGCCTGGAACACCTCAGCATAACGGTGTGTCCGAACGTCGTAATCGCACTCTATTGGATATGGTGCGATCTATGATGTCACTCACCGATTTACCGCTATCATTTTGGGGATACGCTCTAGAGACAGCTACATTCACTTTAAATAGTGCACCGTCTAAATCCATTGAGATGACACCGTATGAATTATGGTTTGGGAAGAAACCTAAGCTGTCGTTTCTAAAAGTTTGGGGATGCGATGCTTATGTCAAGAAACTTCAACCTGAAAAGCTCGAACCCAAGTCGGAAAAATGCGTCTTCATAGGATACTCTAAGGACACCATTGGGTATACCTTCTACCTCAGATCCGAAGGCAAGATGTTTGTTGCCAAGAACGGGTCCTTTCTAGAGAAAGAGTTTCTCTCGAAAGAAGTAAGTGGGAGGAAAGTGGAACTTGATGAAGTACTACCTCTTGAACCATAAAGTAGCACAGCTCAGCAAGATGTTCCTGTGGTGCCCGCACTGACTAGAGAGGAAATTAATGATGATGATCAAGGTACTTCGGATCAAGTTACCACTGAACTTCGTAGGTCCACGAGGACACGTTCCACACCAGAGTGGTATGGCAACCCTGTCCTGGAAATCATGTTGTTAGACAATTGTGAACCTTCGAACTATGAAGAAGCAATGGCGGGCCCAGATTCCAACAAATGGCTTGAAGCCATGCAATCCGAGATAGGATCCATGTATGAAAACAAAGTATGGACTTTGACGGACTTGCCCGATGATCGGCGAGCGATAGAAAACAAATGGATCTTTAAGAAGAAGATGGACGCGGATGGTAATGTTACCATCTATAAAGCTCAACTTGTCGCTAAGGGTTATTGACAAGTTCAAGGGGTTGACTACGATGAGACTTTCTCTCCCGTAGAGAAGCTGAAGTCCGTCCGAATCATGTTAGCAATTGCCGCATACTATGATGATGAGATATGGCAAATAGATGTCAAAACGGCATTCCTTAACGGCTTTATTAAGGAAGAATTGTATATGATGCAGCCGGAAGGTTTTGTCGATCCTAAGAATGCTAACAAGGTATGCAAGCTCCAGCGCTCCATCTATAGGCTGGTGCAAGCATCTCGGAGTTGGAACATTCGCTTTAATGACATGATCAAAGTGTTTGGGTTTATGCAGACTGATGGAGAAGCCTGCGTTTACAAGAAAGTGAGTGGGAGATCTGTAGCATTTCTCATATTATATGTGGATGACATACTTTTGATGGGAAATGATATAGAACTTTTGGACAGCATTAAGGCCTACTTGAATAAGTGTTTTTCAATGAAGGACCTTGGAGAAGCTGCTTACATATTAGGCATCAAGATCTATAGAGATAGATCGAGACGCCTCATAGGTCTTTCACAAAGCACATACCTTGATAAGATATTGAAGAAGTTCAATATGGATCAGTCCAAGAAGGGGTTCTTGCCTGCGTTACAAGGTCTAAAATTGAGCTCGGCTCAATGTCCGACCACAGCAGGAGATAGAGAAAAGATGAGTGTCATCCCCTATGCCTCAGCCATAGGGTCTATCATGTATGCCATGCTGTGTACCAGACCTGATGTAAACCTTGCCGTAAGTTTGGTAGGAAGGTACCAAAGTAATCACGGCATGGAACACTAGACAGCGGTCAAGAATATCCTGAAGTACCTGAAAAGGACTAAGGATATGTTTCTCGTATATGGAGGTGACAAAGAGCTCGTCGTAAAGGGTTACGTCGACGCTAGCTTCGACACAGATCTGGATGACTCTAAGTCACAAACCGGATACGTGTATATTTTGAATGGTGGGGTAGTAAGCTGGTGCAGTTGCAAGCAAAGCGTCGTGGCGGGATCTACATGTGAAGCAGAGTACAAGGCAGCCTCAGAGGCAGCACATGAAGCAATGTGGATGAAGGAGTTCATCACCAACCTAGGAGTCATACCCAATGCGTCGGGGCCAATCACCCTCTTCTATGACAACACTGGAGCTATTGCCCTTGCCAAGGAGCTCATGTTTCACAAGAAGACCAGGCACATCAAGCGTCGCTTCAACTCCATTCGTGAAAATGTTCAAGATGGAGACATAGATATTTGTAAAGTGCACACAGATTTGAATGTCGCAGATCCGTTGACTAAGCCTCTTCCGCGAGCAAAACATGATCAACACCAGAACTCTATGGGTGTTCGATTCATCACAATGTAACTAGATTATTGACTCTAGTGCAAGTGGGAGACTGTTGGAAATATGCCCTAGAGGCAATAATAAAATGGTTATTATTATATTTCCTTGTTCATGATAATTGTCTATTATTCCTGCTATAATAGTGTTATCCAGAAATCGTAATACATGTGTGAATACATAGACCACAACATGTACCTAGTGAGCCTCTAGTTGACTAGCTCGTTTATCAATAGATGGTTACGATTTCCTGACCATGGACATTGGATGTCATTGATAACAGGATCACATCATTAGGAGAATGATGTGATGGACAAGACCCAATCCTAAGCATAGCACAAGATCGTGTAGTTCGTTTTGCTAGAGCTTTTCCAATGTCAAGTATCATTTCCTTAGACCATGAGATCGTGTAACTCCCGGATACCGTAAGAGTGCTTTGGGTGTACCAAACGTCACAACGTAACTAGGTGGCTATAAAGGTATACTACAGTTATCTCTGAAAATGTCTGTTGCATTGACACGGATCGAGACTGGGATTTGTCACTCCGTATGACGGAGAGGTATCTCTGGGCCCACTCGGTAATGCATCATCATAATGAGCTCAAAGTGATCAAGTGGTTGGTCACGGGATCATGCATTACGGTACGAGTAAAGTGACTTGCCGATAACGAGATTGAACGAGGTATTGGGATACCGACGATCGAATCTCAGGCAAGTAACGTACTGATTGACAAATGGAATTGTATATGGGATTACTTGAATCCTCGGCATCGTGGTTCATCCGATGAGATCACCAAGGAGCATGTGGGAGCCAACATGGGTATCCAGATCCTGCTGTTGGTTATTGACCGGAGAGTCGTCTCGGTCATGTCTGCGTGTCTCCCGGACCTGTACGGTCTACACACTTAAGGTTTGGTGACGCTAGGGTTGTAGAGATATTAGTATGCGGTAACCTGAAAGTTGTTCGGAGTCCCAGATGAGTTCCCGAACGTCACGAGGAGTTCCGGAATGGTCCGGAGGTAAAGAATTGTATATAGGAAGTCCAGTTTCGGCCACCGAGAAAGTTTCGGGGGTCACCGGTATTGTACCGGGACCACCGGAAGGGTCACGGGGGTCCACCGGGTGGGGCCACCTATCCCGAAGGGCCCCATGGGCTGAAGTGGGGAAGGTAACCAGCCCCTGGTGGGCTGGTGCGCCCCCCTTGGGCCTCCCCTGCGCCTAGGGTTGGAAACCCTAGGGGTGGGGGGGCGCCCCACTTGGCTCTGATACACCCTAGAAAATTTTTATTTTCTGCAACATTCCCCAACAGTGGTATCAGAGCCAGGTTCGATACATGAAGCAATTACGATTCATGTTAGGATTGACACTGATGACTTGAGTAGATATGGGTATGTCTATTTCATGAAACACAAGTCTGAGACCTTTGGAAAGTGCAAGGCATTTCAGAATGAGGTAGAGAATCAACGTGACCGAAAGATAAAGTTCTTACGATCAGATCGTGGGGGAGAATACATAAGTCACGAATTTGGTACGCACTTAAGGAAATGTGGAATCGTTTCACAACTCACGCCGCCTGGAACACCTCAGCATAACGGTGTGTCCGAACGTCGTAATCGCACTCTATTGGATATGGTGCGATCTATGATGTCACTCACCGATTTACCGCTATCATTTTGGGGATACGCTCTAGAGACAGCTACATTCACTTTAAATAGTGCACCGTCTAAATCCATTGAGATGACACCGTATGAATTATGGTTTGGGAAGAAACCTAAGCTGTCGTTTCTAAAAGTTTGGGGATGCGATGCTTATGTCAAGAAACTTCAACCTGAAAAGCTCGAACCCAAGTCGGAAAAATGCGTCTTCATAGGATACTCTAAGGACACCATTGGGTATACCTTCTACCTCAGATCCGAAGGCAAGATGTTTGTTGCCAAGAACGGGTCCTTTCTAGAGAAAGAGTTTCTCTCGAAAGAAGTAAGTGGGAGGAAAGTGGAACTTGATGAAGTACTACCTCTTGAACCATAAAGTAGCACAGCTCAGCAAGATGTTCCTGTGGTGCCCGCACTGACTAGAGAGGAAATTAATGATGATGATCAAGGTACTTCGGATCAAGTTACCACTGAACTTCATAGGTCCACGAGGACACGTTCCACACCAAAGTGGTATGGCAACCCTGTCCTGGAAATCATGTTGTTAGACAATTGTGAACCTTCGAACTATGAAGAAGCAATGGCGGGCCCAGATTCCAACAAATGGCTTAAAGCCATGCAATCCGAGATAGGATCCATGTATGAAAACAAAGTATGGACTTTGACGGACTTGCCCGATGATCGGCGAGCGATAGAAAACAAATGGATCTTTAAGAAGAAGATGGACGCGGATGGTAATGTTACCATCTATAAAGCTCAACTTGTCGCTAAGGGTTATTGACAAGTTCAAGGGGTTGACTACGATGAGACTTTCTCTCCCATAGAGAAGCTGAAGTCCGTCCGAATCATGTTAGCAATTGCCGCATACTATGATGATGAGATATGGCAAATAGATGTCAAAACGGCATTCCTTAACGGCTTTATTAAGGAAGAATTGTATATGATGCAGCCGGAAGGTTTTGTCGATCCTAAGAATGCTAACAAGGTATGCCAGCTCCAGCGCTCCATCTATAGGCTGGTGCAAGCATCTCGGAGTTGGAACATTCGCTTTAATGACATGATCAAAGTGTTTGGGTTTATGCAGACTGATGGAGAAGCCTGCGTTTACAAGAAAGTGAGTGGGAGCTCTGTAGCATTTCTCATATTATATGTGGATGACATACTTTTGATGGGAAATGATATAGAACTTTTGGACAGCATTAAGGCCTACTTGAATAAGTGTTTTTCAATGAAGGACCTTGGAGAAGCTGCTTACATATTAGGCATCAAGATCTATAGAGATAGATCGAGACGCCTCATAGGTCTTTCACAAAGCACATACCTTGATAAGATATTGAAGAAGTTCAATATGGATCAGTCCAAGAAGGGGTTCTTGCCTGCGTTACAAGGTCTAAAATTGAGCTCGGCTCAATGTCCGACCACAGCAGGAGATAGAGAAAAGATGAGTGTCATCCCCTATGCCTCAGCCATAGGGTCTATCATGTATGCCATGCTGTGTACCAGACCTGATGTAAACCTTGCCGTAAGTTTGGTAGGAAGGTACCAAAGTAATCACGGCATGGAACACTAGACAGCGGTCAAGAATATCCTGAAGTACCTGAAAAGGACTAAGGATATGTTTCTCGTATATGGAGGTGACAAAGAGCTCGTCGTAAAGGGTTACGTCGACGCTAGCTTCGACACAGATCTGGATGACTCTAAGTCATAAACCGGATACGTGTATATTTTGAATGGTGGGGTAGTAAGCTGGTGCAGTTGCAAGCAAGGCGTCGTGGCGGGATCTACATGTGAAGCGGAGTACATGGCAGCCTTGGAGGCAGCGCATGAAGCAATCTGGATGAAGGAGTTCATCACCGACCTAGGAGTCATACCCAATGCATCAGGGCCAATCACCCTCTTCTGTGACAACACTGGAGCTATTGCCCTTGCCAAGGAGCCCAAGTTTCACAAGAAGACCAGGCACATCAAGCGTCGCTTCAACTCCATTCGTGAAAATGTTCAAGATGGAGACATAGATATTTGTAAAGTGCACACAGATCTGAATGTCGCAGATCCGTTGACTAAACATCATCCGCGAGCTAAACAAGATCAACACCAGAACTCTATGGGTGTTCGATTCATCACAATGTAACTAGATTATTGACTCTTGTGCAAGTGGGATACTATTGGAAATATGCCCTAGAGGCAATAATAAAATGGTTATTATTATATTTCCTCGTTCATGATAATTGTCTATTATTCATGTTATAATTGTGCTATCCGGAAATGGTAATACATGTGTGAATACATAGACCACAACATGTCCCTAGTGAGCCTCTAGTTGACAAGCTCGTTTATCAATAGATGGTCATGGTTTCCTGACCATGGACATTGGATGTCATTGATAATAGGATCACATCATTAGGAGAATGATGTGATGGACAAGACCCAATCCTAAGCATAGCACAAGATCGTGTAGTTCGTTTTGCTAGAGCTTTTCCAATGTCAAGTATCATTTCCTTAGACCATGAGATCGTGTAACTCCCGGATACCGTAAGAGTGCTTTGGGTGTACCAAACGTCACAATGTAAGTGGGTGGCTATAAAGGTATACTACAGGTATCTTTGAAAATGTCTGTTGCATTGACACGGATCGGGACTGGGATTTGTCACTCCGTATGACGGAGAGGTATCTCTGGGCCCACTCGGTAATGCATCATCATAATGAGCTCAAAGTGATCAAGTGGTCGGTCACGGGATCATGCATTACGGTACGAGTAAAGTGACTTGCCGGTAACGAGATTGAACAAGGTATTGGGATACCGACGATCGAATCTCGGGCAAGTAACGTACTGATTGACAAAGGGAATTGTATACGGGATTGCTTGAATCCTCGACATCGTGGTTCATCCGATGAGATCATCGAGGAGCATGTGGGAGCCAACATGGGTATCCAGATCTTGCTGTTGGTTATTGACCGGAGAGTCGTCTCGGTCATGTCTGCGTGTCTCCCAAACCCGTAGGGTCTACACACTTATGGTTCGGTGACGCTAGGGTTGTAGAGATATTAGTATGCGGTAAACCAAAAGTTGTTCGGAGTCCCGGATGAGATCCCGAACGTCACGAGTAGTTCCGGAATGGTCCAGAGGTAGAGAATTGTATATAGGAAGTCCAGTTTCGGCCACTAGGAAAGTTTCGGGGGTCACCGGTATTGTACCGGGACCACCGTAAGGGTCACGGGGATCCATTGGGTGGGGCCACCTATCCTGGAGGGCCCCATGGGCTGAAGTGGGGAAGGGAACCAGCCCCTTGTGGGCTGGTGCGCCCCCCTTGGGCCTCCCCTACGCCTAGGGTTGGAAACCCTAGGGGTGGGGGGGCGCCCCACTTGGCTCTGATACACCCTAGAAAAATTTTGTTTTCTGCAACGTTCCCCAACAGTGGTATCAGAGCCAGGTTCGATACATGGGCAATTACGATTCATGTTAGGATTGACACTGATGACTTGAGTAGATATGGGTATGTCTATTTCATGAAACACAAGTCTGAGACCTTTGGAAAGTGCAAGGCATTTCAGAATAAGCTAGAGAATCAACGTGACCGAAAGATAAAGTTCTTACGATCAGATTGTGGGGGAGAATACATAAGTCACGAATTTGGTACGCACTTAAGGAAATGTGGAATCGTTTCACAACTCACGCCGCCTAGAACACCTCAGCGTAACGGTGTGTCTGAACATCGTAATCGCACTCTATTGGGTAAGGTACGATCTATGATGTCACTCATCGATTTACCGCTATCATTTTGGGGATATGCTCTAGAGACAGCTACATTCACTTTAAATAGGGCACCATCTAAATCCATTGAGACGACACCGTATGAATTATGGTTTGGGAAGAAACCTAAGCTGTCATTTCTAAAAGTTTGGGGATGCGATGCTTATGTCAAGAAACTTCAACCTGAAAAGCTCGAACCCAAGTCAGAAAAATGCGTCTTCATAGGATACCCTAAGGAAACCATTGGGTATACCTTCTACCTTAGATCCGAAGGCAAGATCTTTGTTGCCAATAACGGGTCCTTTCTAGAGAAAGAGTTTCTCTCGAAAGAAGTAAGTGGGAGGAAAGTGGAACTTGATGAAGTACTACCTCTTGAACCAGAAAGTAGCGCAGCTCAGCAAGATGTTCCTGTGGTGCCTGCACCGACTAGAGAGGAAATTAATGATGATGATCAAGGTACTTCAGATCAAGTTACCACTAAACTTTGTAGGTCCACGAGGACACGTTCCACACCAGAGTGGTATGGCAACCCTGTCCTGGAAATCATGTTGTTACACAACGGTGAACCTTCGAACTATGAAGAAGCAATGGCGGGCCCAGATTCCAACAAATGGCTTGAAGCCATGCAATCCGAGATAGGATCCATGTATGAAAACAAAGCATGGACTTTGACGGACTTGCCCGATGATCGGTGAGCGATAGAAAACAAATGGATCTTTAAGAAGAAGACGGGCGCGGATGGTAATGTTACCATCTATAAAGCTCGACTTGTCGCTAAGGGTTATCGACAAGTTCAAGGGGTTGACTACGATGAGACTTTCTCTCCCGTAGCGAAGCTGAAGTCCGTCCGAATCATGTTAGCAATTGCCGCATACTATGATTATGAGATATGGCAAATGGATGTCAAAACGGCATTCCTTAACGGCTTTCTTAAGGAAGAATTGTATATGATGCAGCCGGAAGGTTTTGTCGATCCTAAGAATGCTAACAAGGTATGCAAGCTCCAGCGCTCAATCTATGGGCTGGTGCAAGCAGCTCGGAGTTGGAACATTCACTTTAAAGAAATGATCAAAGCGTTTGGGTTTATGCAGACTTATGGAGAACCCTGCGTTTACAAGAAAGTGAGTGGGAGCTCTGTAGGATTTCTCATATTATATGTGGATGACATACTTTTGATGGGAAATGATATAGAACTTTTGGACAGCATTAAGGCCTACTTGAATAAGTGTTTTTCAATGAAGGACCTTGGAGAGGCTGCTTACATATTAGGCATCAAGATCTATAGAGATAGATCGAGACGCCTCAAAGGTCTTTCACAAAGCACATACCTTGATAAGATATTGAAGAAGTTCAATATGGATCAGTCCAAGAAGGGGTTCTTGCCTGTGTTGCAAGGTGTGAAATTGAGCTCGGCTCAATGTCCGACCACGGCAGAAGATAGAGAAAAGATGAGTGTCGTCCCCTATGCCTCAGCCATAGGGTCTATCATGTATGCCATGCTATGTACCAGACCTGATGTATATTTTGAATGGTGGGGCAGTAAGCTGGTGCAATTGCAAGCAAAGCGTCGTGGCGGGATCTACATGTGAAGCAGAGTACATGGCAGCCTCGGAGGCAGCGCATGAAGCAATCTGGATGAAGGAGTTCATCACCGACCTAGGAGTCATACCCAATGCGTCGGGGCCAATCACCCTCTTCTGTGACAACACTGAAGCTATTGCCCTTGCCAAGGAGCCCAAGTTTCACAAGAAGACCAGGCACATCAAGCGTCGCTTCAACTCCATTCGTGAAAATGTTCAAGATGGAGACATAGATATTTGTAAAGTGCACACAGATCTGAATGTCGCAGATCCGTTGACTAAACCTCTTCCGCGAGCAAAACATGATCAACACCAGAACTCTATGGGTGTTCGATTCATCACAATGTAACTAGATTATTGACTCTAGTGCAAGTGGGAGACTGTTGGAAATATGCCCTAGAGGGAATAATAAAATGGTTATTGTTATATTTCCTCGTTCATGATAATTGTCTATTATTCATGCTATAATTGTGTTATCCGGAAATCGTAATACATGTGTGAATACATAGACCACAACATGTCCCTAGTGAGCCTCTAGTTGACTAGCTCGTTTATCAATAGATGGTTACGGTTTCCTGACCAAGGACATTGGATGTCATTTATAACGGGATCACATCATTAGGAGAATGATGTTATGGACAAGACACAATCCTAAGCATAGCACAAGATCGTGTGGTTCATTTTGCTAGAGCTTTTCCAATGTCAAGTATCATTTCCTTAGACCATGAGATCGTTTAACTCCCGGATACGGTAAGAGTGCTTTGGATGTACCAAATGTCACAACGTAACCGGGTGGTTATAAAGGTATACTACAGGTATCTCTGAAAATGTCTGTTGGGTTGACACGGATCGAGACTGGGATTTGTCACTCCGTATGACAGAGAGGTATCTTGGGCCCACTCGGTAATGCATCATCATAATGAGCTCAAAGTGATCAAGTGGTTGGTCATGGGATCATGCATTACGGTACGAGTAAAGTGACTTGCCGGTAACGAGATTGAACAAGGTATTGGGATACCGACGATCGAATCTCGGGCAAGTAACGTACCGATTGACAATGGGAATTGTATACGGGATTACTTGAATCCTCGACATCGTGGTTCATCCGATGAGATCGTCGAGGAGCATGTGGGAGCCAACATGGGTATCCAGATCCCGCTGTTGCTTATTGACTGGAGAGTCGTCTCGGTCATGTCTGCGTGTCTCCCGAACCCGTAGGGTCTACACACTTAAGGTTCGGTGACGCTAGGGTTGTAGAGATATTAGTATGCGGTAACCCGAAAGTTGTTCGGAGTCCCGTATGAGATCTCGGACGTCACGAGGAGTTCCGGAATGGTCTGGAGGTAAAGAATTGTATATAGGAAGTCCAGTTTCGACCACCGGGAAAGTTTCGGGGGTCACCGGTATTGTACCGGGACCATCGGAAGGGTCCCGGGGGTCCACCGGGTGGGGCCACCTATCCTGGAGGGCCCCATGGGCTGAAGTGGGGAAGGGAACCAGCCCCTGGTGGGCTGGTGCGCCACCCTTGGGCCTCCCCTGCGCCTAGGTGTCGGTGTACTAGCGTAGGGGTACCCTAGTACCCCGAACTTGTGCACGGGCAGTCGCAGCACCCCGCGGCAAGGCTTGCCGGGTGACCGCCAAGACCCTCCGTGGTTGCCTTGAAGACCATTCAAGAACAAAGTACTCAAACCAAGGCCCTGGCAAGAGGAGCTTGCCGGGAGGGCCAACCAAGGCCCCGGCAAGAGGAGCTTGCCGGGAAGGCCAACCAAGGCCCCGGCAAGAGGATCTTGCCGGGAAGAGACAAGACCCCGGCAAGAGGAGCTTGCCGGGAAGGCCACTCAAGGCATACCAAGAAAGCTTGCCGCGACACACCCTGCGTCCCGGCAAGATCCGGCGAGCGACAAGCTTCCGGACGCGACAAGACGACGGCCGCGGCAAGGAGCTTGCCGCGGGAAACCCCCACTTCGTGCCCGCGCTCCAGCACACCTGCTAACGTGTCGCTCTGGGACTCTCCCAAGCACATGTGGCAGGAGGCCGTGCAGCTAGGGGTACGTGGTGGCAAGCGAAGATGAAGAGAAGCCCATCGTGGCAAATGGTGGCGCTCCTAACGGTCACCTTTTGCACTGTTTAGGAGACTCAGACAGGCATTTAATGCCCTTGTCCCCTGCCGTCAGAGTTAGGTAGGGTGCACTGTATCCACAGTAGCGGTAGCTGCACCTACCGCATCCTTTTCCATTTTTACCCTTCTAGTATACGTTGCCACCTGTCGGTGACCCCTTGAAAGTATAAAAGGAGGCCCAGGCGCAACGTAGAGGGGGTTCGGCCTGTTCGGCTCATTCAACACTAGGAACACTCTCACGCTCAGTCTAGCATCGTCCATCGCTCCTGAGCAAGAATCCAATATACACAAACAAGCAGCAGTAGGGTTTTACGCATCCGTGCGGCCCGAAGCTGGGTAAAATCGCCCGCGTGCACTGCCTTGATCCGCTCTTTGTGCGCTCTCCGCCTCCCACCGAACCGAAAGGGTCCCTGTCCCCATAGGTGTTGGTGGAATCAGCACCCCCCGACATCTCTGGCGCGCCAGGTAGGGGATTCGGCAGCAGCTGTTCTTCATCGTCATGGCTCCTAAGGAGCGGGCGAGCAAAAGAACGACGCCAGTACGGCAACAGAAAAAGCTTAGTCGTGCGAAACTTTAGATATTTCCTTTCTGTATAAGGTTATCCGCCTCGGAGATCTTGTTCTTTGTACGGAAAACCTGTGCGCGGAGGAATCAACTCGTAGCTAGTTGCGCCCTTACTCTGTTTCGAGTCCGCTCAACAACTTAAGTGAGCTGCTAGCGCCCTTACTTTGCTTCGAGTCCGCTCAGCAACTTAAGTGAGCCGCTAGCGCCCTTACTTTGTGTCGAGTCCGCTCAACAACTTAAGCGAGCTGCAACTAGTTGCGACAAGATTTCTTGTCGGTAGTGACCCCGCCAGCAGGCTGCTGAAGTTTCGCACTCGGCGCTCGCGGCAAGGGTGCCTGCACCGGCAAGTTTCCCTAAAAAGCGTAGGGTGGACGTACAAAGAGGGGTTGAACAGAAAGATAGCATGTGCTATTTATTTGAGATTTCTGCATAGACCTGTATGCCGAGGAGCCTTCTCGGGGCTAGTTGCGCTCCATGTTGCCTCAAGTCCGCTCGGCAACTTGTGCGGTTGCGCTAGAACCAAGAAGGTAAACCTTTCCGGGAGGTGATGTTCCCGAATAGCCGCTAAGGGCCCGTTCCCTCAAGCGCTGCTAGCTGGATCACACGCACCGGAAAGCATTCCAGCAGGCATAGGGAATATGTAGCAGAAGTCGAAATTCGCAAACGAGTTAAGTGCACTTAGGATGCTAATCACTTGCTATGTTTGAACGCAGTTATGGCCCGGGGGCTGGCAACGCCCTTAGGGCCAATCTTTTTGGCGTCGAGAACGACGAAGTTCTTCGCCATAAGCCTTTCCGGCAACGATCTTGCCGGGAGCCGGCGTCAAGAACGACGAAGTTCTTCGCCATAAGCCTTTCCGGCAACGATCTTGCCGGGAGCCGGCGTCAAGAACGACGAAGTTCTTCGCCATAAGCCTTTCCGGCAACGATCTTGCCGGGAGCCGGTGCCAAGAACGACGATGTTCTTCGCCATAAGCCTTCCTAGCAACAAGCTTGCCGGAAGCCGGCATCGAGAACGTCAAAGTTCTCTGCCGAAGATAAAAGCCTTCCTGGCAGCAAGCTTGCCGGAAGCCGGCATCGAGAACGTCAAAGTTCTCTGCCGAAGATGAAAGCCTTCCTGGCAACAAGCTTGCCGTAAGCCGGCATCGAGAACATCAAAGTTCTCTGCCGAAGATGAAAGCCTTCTTGGCAACAAGTTTGCCGGAAGCCGGCATCGAGGACGTCAAAGTTCTCTGCGGAAGATGAAAGCCTTCCTGGCAACAAGCTTGCCGGAAGCCGGCATCGAGAATTTCAAAGTTCTCTGCCGAAGATAAAAGCCTTCCTGGCAGCAAGCTTGCCGGAAGCCAGCATCGAGAACGTCAAAGTTCTCTGCCGAAGATGAAAGCCTTCCTGGCAACAAGTTTGCCGGAAGCCGGCATCGAGAACATCAAAGTTCTCTGCCGAAGATGAAAGCCTTCCTGGCAACAAACTTGCCGGAAGCCGGCATCGAGAACGTCAAAGTTCTCTGCTGAAGATAAAAGCCTTCCCAGCAAGCCAGTATCGCTGGGGGCTGTGAGTGCCAAGAATCGTCCACGGCAAACCAGAGTTGCCGGTGGGCTGCAATATCAGATAAGTCTTTTATCCCTCATCATGCATCCTCTTATGGACTGGGGAATGCGAAACCACGTTTCTTCCCAGAAACTGCCATGCTCCCTCGACTCTAGGCCCTGGGGCTCGTTCTCGGGGCCAAGTTTGGTCGTAGTCGTGGCAGCAAAGGGATGAAACGAGGAGACCGCACCCACCTCGTTCCTGCCTCCGTTAAAAGCATGAGAAAGGTTGAGCGACGTGGGAAGGCGGCAGGGCCTGTTGTCGGGAGATGAAATGTCTGTCCGAGGGATACCAAGTATTTGTTCCTTGGCGTGGGTTTAACTCACGAGACAAATAACCCGGCAAGCGTCCCCTTTTTCATTAAAAAACATCCCACTCAGGTACAGTCCATAGAGGATGAAAAACATGAAAGAGAGGATTACAAGTTCTAGATACAGCAAAGGCCCGAAGGCTTACAAATTAAAAAGATAAGATGCCCGTAATCCCTTTCCTGTCCCTCTTTTCAGGAGGCAGGTCAAGGAGGCGAAAAGGGCAAAAGGGGTGCCTAGGCGAGCTACGGGTGCCAGAAGACACCAAGGGAACATCCCGGGAGTCGTCCGAAGGCTGGACGGCGACGATGGCGCTGGAAGCGGGGCTCGAAGACGGGGCGACAGGACGCCAGCACGCTGTCGAGGGCACCACGCCCTCGTACTCTGGCCTGACGGCCTTGTCGCCAGCCCTCTTCCCCTTCCGCAGCCTCCCTACGCCAGCCGCCCAAGGAGACGACCCCGGGGAGTTCAAGAAGCCGGCGACGCGGATGATGGAGTTGCCGGTGCCGCGCAAAGCGACGCCCGACGCCTAGTCGGACCCGCTACCCCGCCGCCCGCTACGCTCGTCATCGCTGTCACTCCCCTCCTCATCGCTCTCGCTCGAGGAGGAGCCTTCGCTGTCGGAGGAGCTGTCCACACAGCACTTCGCCCGAGTGCCGAAGCACCCGAAGGCCTTGACGGAGAGGAGATCGCCCTCCATCAACTTAAAATGGAGGGTAAACCCCTCCGTCAAGCTGTGGATGCGGTCCAACGTCTTCCACCCTCGATCAAGATACATCACATTAGGGGCTGGGAATGCAACGCGGACTCGCGTGCCGTTGATCCCACAGCCCCTCATGTGCAATCTCAGTGTCTCGGGCGGGTCCAACTCCATCGCGCGCGCAAACGGAGCTGGAAGCCGGAGGCGACGACGAGACGCCCGGCGCAGCCTGACGAAGAACTCGCAAGGGTCGTCCCCTATATGGACCGCCGTGGGGGGAGGAGCCGCCGGCGGAGGTGAAGCTGACGCGCCGCCTCGTCCGCCTCTTCCCCGAGCGCCTCGACCTCGTCCTCGACCTCGTCCGTGACCTCGCCCCCTCCCTCTTCCCCTTATGGCTGGCTCTGCCACCACGGGCACGGAAGAGGGAGAGATGCGTTGTCTGGCGGCGACCCTCGCCGCCACCGACGAAGGGCCTGGGTTCCCTTTCTCCATGGCAGATGAGAGAAAGGGGAGCAGAAGCTGAAGAAAAGAGAAGATGCAAGAGTGCGGGTTTCTGTGCTCCCATCCCGCTCTTTATAAAGGAGCGAGGTGGGGGCTTGGCCACCCCGCTCAGCCAATCAAGGCACGGGAAGGGCAGGGAGTCGGGGCCAACCCGCTCGCGACGACCCAGTTTCCCACTCCACCGTCCGTGACCCCAAGCGCATGGGAGCCGCGTGGCGGGGATGCAGAACCAAGGCGACAGATGAAGCGGCCTCGCTCCGCCCCGTGAACGCGGGGAGTGGACGTCCCGAAAACCGCGCACCGGCCCCGTCCAGTAAATGCATCACGCCCCCACACCTACCTCCGTTTAGAGAGGAGGGCGTGAACCGTCCCCATCATCGTGGCCTGGCGCATGCTTGAGGGGCTTAGCCCCGCGCACACCGCCCGCGTCACCCACGACGCCGCGTTTGACGCGTGCCGTTCTGGGCGTGCGCGGTGGGAGCGGAGAGATATGCGGCGTGACCTAGGCCGCGCGTGCCCGTGCACTGTTTTGGGCCTGGCCCAACAGCGCTCGGCACCGTGTATGGCCCAGGCCGGGGGGCTCCTGTCGGTGTACTAGAGTAGGGGTACCCTAGTACCCCGAACTTGTGCACGGGCAGTCGCAGCACCCCGCGGCAAGGCTTGCCGGGTGACCGCCAAGACCCTCCGTGGTTCCCTTGAAGACCATTCAAGAACAAAGTACTCAAACCAAGGCCCCAGCAAGAGGAGCTTGCCGGGAGGGCCAACCAAGGCCCCGGCAAGAGGAGCTTGCCGGGAAGGCCAACCAAGGCCCCGGCAAGAGGATCTTGCCAGGAAGAGACAAGACCTCGGCAAGAGGAGCTTGCCGGGAAGGCCACTCAAGGCATACCAAGAAAGCTTGCCGTGACGCGCCCTGCGTCCCGGCAAGATCCAGCGAGCGACAAGCTTCCGGACGCGACAAGACGACGGCCGCGGCAAGGAGCTTGCCGCGGGAAACCCCCACTTCGTGCCCGCGCTCCAGCACACCTGCTAACGTGTCGCTCTGGGACTCTCCCAAGCACACGTGGCAGGAGGCCGTGCAGCTAGGGGTACGTGGTGGCAAGCAAAGATGAAGAGAAGCCCATCATGGCAAACGGTGGCGCTCCTAACGGTCACCTTTTGCACTGTTTAGGAGACTCAGACAGGCATTTAATGCCCTTGTCCCCTGCCGTCAGAGTTAGGTAGGGTGCACTGTATCCACAGTAGCGGTAGCTGCACCTACCGCATCCTTTTCCATTTTTACCCTTCTGGTATACGTTGCCACCTGTCGGTGACCCCTTGAAAGTATAAAAGGAGGCCCAGGCGCAACGTAGAGGGGGTTCGGCCAGTTCGGCTCATTCAACACCAGGAACACTCTCACGCTCAGTCTAGCAGCGTCCATCGCTCCTGAGCAAGAATCCAATATACACAAACAAGCAGCAGTAGGGTTTTACGCATCCGTGCGGCCCGAAGCTGGGTAAAATCGCCCGCGTGCACTTCCTCGATCCGCTCTTTGTGCGCTCTCCGCCTCCCACCGAACCGAAAGGGGCCCTGTCCCCATAGGTGTTGGTGGAATCAGCACCCCCCGACACTAGGGTTGGAAACCCTAGGGGTGGGGTGCGCCCCACTTAACTTGGGGGGCAAGTCCCCCCTTGGCCGCTGCCCCCCCCCCTTGAGATGGATCTCTAGGGGGCCGGCGCCCCCCATGGCCCCTATATAAAGAAGGGGAGGGAGGGCTACACACCCCTGCTCCTGGCGCCTCCCTCTCCCTCTGCAACACCTCTCCCTCTCGCTGAGCTTGGCGAAGCCCTGCCGAGATCAGCGCTACTTCCGCCACCACGCCGTTGTGCTGCTGGATCTCCATCAACCTCTCCCTCCCCTTGCTAGATCAAGAAGGAGGAGACGTCTTCCCCAACCGTACGTGTGTTGAACGCGGAGGTGCTGTCCGTTCGGTACTAGGATCTTCGGTGATTTGGATCATGACGAGTACGACTCCCTCAACCCCGTTCTCTTGAGCGCTTCCGCTCGCAATCTACAAGGGTATGTAGATGCACTCCTCTCTCTCGTTGCTAGATGACTCCATAGATTGGTTTTACTCCGGGACCCCAAAACTGAGTAATAGTCCAAGAAACGGGCCAGAATCGACCCAAACTGTGATTGTTGATGACCGACACGTAAGCACGCCTTGGAGTTCGACAACCATGGAATTTGCTTTGCGACCCCTAAACGGTGAGTAATAGTCCATGAAACGGGCCAGAATCGGCCAAAATTGCGAGCATTGATGACCAGCACGTAAGCAGGCCTTGGGGTTCAACAAATATGGAAATCGCTTCGGGACCCCAAAACGGTGGGTAATAGTCCAAGAAAGGGGTCAGAATTAGCCAAAACTGTGAGGGTTGACGATGGACATATAAACGCACCCCGGGGTTCGTCAATCATGGAAATTGCTCTGGTTCCCCAAAACCCTGAGTAATAGTGAACGAAACGGACTGGAATCGGCCAAATATGTGAGTGTTGATGACCGACACGTAAACGCACCCCGGGGTTCGTCAATCTTGGAAATGACTCCGGAACGCCAAAACTGGGTAATAGTCCAATAAACGGGACAGAATCGGCCCAAACTGTGATTATTGATGACCGGCACGTAAGCGCACCTTGGAGTTCAACAACTACGGAAATCGCTTTAGGACCCCAAAACGGTGAGTAATAGTCCATGAAACGGGCCAGAATCGGCCCAAACTGTGATTGTTGATGACCGACACGTAAACGCACCTTGGAATTCGACGACCATGGAAATCACCGTGCGACCCCAAAACGGTGAGTAATAGTCCATGAAACGAGCCAGAATCGGCCAAAACTGTGAGTGTTGATGACCAATACGTAAGCACACCTTGGGGTTCAACAACTATGGAAATCGCTTCGGGACCCAAAACGGTGAGTAATAGTCCAAGAAACGGGTCAGAATTGGCCAAAACTGTGAGTGTTGACGACGGACATATAAACGCACCCCGGGGTTCGTCAATCGTGGAAATCGCTCTGGGTCTCCAAAACCCTGAGTAATAGTGCATGAAATGGACTAGAATGGCCAAATATGTGAGTGCTGATGACCGAGACGTAAACGAACCCCAAGGTTCGTCAATCCTGGAAATGACTCCGGGACCCCAAAACTGAGTAATAGTCCAAGAAACGGGCCAGAATCGGCCCAAATTGTGATTGTTGATGACCGACACGTAAGCGCGCCTTAGAGTTCGACAACCATGGAAATCGCTTTGCGACCTCAAAACCGTGAGTAATAGTCCATGAAACGGGCCAGAATCGGCCAAAACTGCGAGCGTTAATGACCAGCACGTAAGCACTCCTTGGGATTCAACAACTATGAAAATCGCTTCGGGACCCCAAAACGGTGGGTAATAGTTCAAGAAACGGGTCAGAATTGGGCAAAACTGTGAGTGTGCGGTTGTGTGGAGGCTGTTAGTGCCGAGCCATTGCCCGTGTGTATCATTTATTGCACTAAGGGAGATGAAGAGATAGCACTTTGCCGAGTTGTTGACGTCAAGCGCTCGGCAAAGGGGTCCAAGTCCATGTGGTCACTCTTAACTTTACTTGTTTTAGAAAAGAGAGTGATAAATCTTTGCCGCTGTCATGTAGTCGTTGCCTGACCCGTGTGGGTCTCCTCAGTCAGGACTTTGCCGAGTTGGTTTCTCCTGAGACATGGCAAATCGAATACTTTGCCAAGTTTCTTTTGATTGCCGAGGTTGTTTTGCTTGGTATCGGGCAATCTATATTGTTTACTGAGTTTCATTCAAGCCAGTACTGAGTTCATTTAAAATGGTAGTACTCGGCAAACTTGTAACATTGCCGAGCTCCTGATAAAAAGCACCCAACAAATTTTAGGAACTAGGCTCCTTGGACCATTCCAGTAGCAAGGGATGCACCTATTACTTGCATCACCGAAGACTAGGACTACACCCACATGGGTAGTGATTTAGATTGGAGGGTAAAATTTCGTGTTTTGACCCTTTTTTGAAACAAAATCGGGATCTAACCCCAGTTTGAAACCTTTTTGAGATCTGACCCTTTTGCTACCGCCAGGCGTTCAGGCGGTAGGGTTGCATAGTCTACCGCTGCAGGGTCTGGCAGTAGGTGTGGCTGACGGCCGTTAAATCGTTAACGGCTGCTTACGGACATACCGCCATAAGCCACGGCGGTAGCCAGCACAAACCTACCGCCGAGAGCCTTGGCGGTAGGGTCGGAGCATGTGTTAAGTTCCTGTGACCAAAAAATCGAACAACTCAGTGGTAGGGTTGTACATCCTACCGCCGAGGTGCTCGGCGGTACAAACCTACCGCCAAGATCCCTGGCGGTAGGATGTACAACCCTACCGCTGAGCTGCTCGATTCTCTGGTCACAGGAGGGGGCGTGGGGGGAGGCACCCTACCGCCGGGTCTAATGGCGGTAGGTTGTGGTATCCTACCGCCTTAGTCTGTGGCGGTAGGGTGGCCCAGTGTGCATTTTTTGCACTTTCGAACTTATTTTGTCTTCAAGTTTTTGGTGGACAACATTTAAACAGCATATGTATGACATAAGAAGCACACAATGTATGATATATGATGCACACAGCACAAATCTATAAATAAGGTAGGTTCGATACATAGCAAGTAGACATCCATAAATGTTTTCACCAAGTTATACATAGCAAATTAACGAAACAGTTTCACGAGCAAATCCATATGGTTCACGAAGCAAATATGCAAGTTTTGGTTCAACCACACGGCAGCAACTTCAGTCCTTCCTTCCCCTCTTCGACTTTCAGTCCTCGTTATCCTTGGATCGCTTCTCAGCCGCCGTCTTCTTGCGTGCCGCAGGACGTGCTTTCTGAAAGGGGGATGGACTCTTCCAATCCTTCTTCGGCACATTCCTCTTCTCACACTGGGTTGGCTGAGTTGCTGGAGGTCCGTCGTCATCATCGTACTCCTCCTCCTCCTCATCGTCCTCTTCCTCTTCCTCACCATGTTCTTCTTCTGCGCCCTCTTCTTCATCTTCCTCTGCATCATCATCGTCGTCGCTCTCCTCCTCGTCATCTTGAACTGCCCTAGACGACGAGGCTGCATGGCTCGATGAAGCGAGGCTACGCATCGGTGCAGGAGGAAAAACATCCTCGGTGTTTGTAGCGCACCCAAGCAGGCCCACAAGCCGGCGTGCTTTGTTGACGTATTTCTACAATGATAATGAAACAATATGAACTTCTCGAATGTCCAATGATAACAAAAATGAACTCCGTATTACCTTCACCATGAAAAATGCTTTTGTTCAGCTCCGAAGACTGCAAAGTAATAAAATGAGTCAATAGCACGAAAAGCTGTTTTCATCCAACCGTCGGTTCAAAAGAGGTAAAAACAACATACCACTCTGTTCATGAGGGGTCCGTACTCCCTAAACCCGCCTTGAAGCTGTCTGATGCTCTCGTTGTAGGCTTCATTCTCTGAAGCGTCATCGAACAGGTCTTCGGCATCTGCTGTCATCCATTGGGGCCTCAAACGCAGACGATGCTTGATGCCATCGTCGTACCACATCATGTGATCCTCATAGTCGTCCCAGTCAATCACTCTCCTCTCCGTGTCTTTGCGTCCTTTCCACTCTTTCCATTCCTGCACGTATTTCGCATGTTCGGCTTCCCAATCCGTGATTGATTGATTCTTCTGCCTGCTCATCCTGTAATGCATAAGAAAGAATGTAAAACATCCTTCTTGTATGAATGTAAAACATCAAAACAAGAACTTAGAATCGATGAAGACGGCTTGTGGTACTCACTGGTGTAGGTCGTAGCCACCGGTATCGTGGCCGGCTGGTGGTGTGTGTTGCGCCTTACCAAATTGTGCGGCAACGCGCTGTGGCAAGTGGTACTCCACGGCATAGACACAAATCATGGGCACGATGCACCGAAAGAGAAGCCGGTCCTGCTTGCACATGTTGTTCAGCTCGAACCCCCACTCTCGATCATCACTATACGGCCGCCAAGTAACCTGTAACCAAACAATGTTAGGATCAAGTGAAAGTGTTATCGAAACAATGGTAAGCTCAAGTGAAAATGTAGTTCTTATACCTGGAAAGGCGTGAGAGCACCAAGCTCGTTGCTGAAGACCTTGTACAAGGCCTTCAATTCGCCCATGTAGACACGCACCACGTCCCAAGCGTATGCAACGGTCGGGTTCCGATCATCTTCGTCATCTCCGCCATAGTCCGTCCATGCACGCGAGCGCAGCTTCTTCGGACGGCCCACCGGGATTTGATCCCACATCCAAATGGAGAGGCCCCATACACATCCACACATACCGGACGTGACTTCCGCTCTCTGGGTCGCGTCGTCAAGCTATAAACCATGTTCAGATGATAAGATGTCAAAATGTAAAGCAGCACACGTCTGATATTTGAAAGAAAGTGATATTCACTTACCGAACGGTATAGGTAGGCGAGTCCGGTGGCCCCCCAGCTGTACCCCGGATCCCATTCCTTTAGGAAGTCGAGATACATCCATAGGGCAGAGTTCCCGGAGCAGTCCGGAAACACTACCTCCGTGAGAATGTACCACAGGTAGGCCCTGGCGTACTGCTCCACCACCCGGGGCTCGGCATCTTCCGGGCACTTGCTCCGGTGCTCGAGGAGCCATGACAGCAGTATGCCGGAAGTCCGGTTGCT
>NC_041392.1:131210-195437 GCF_002162155.2 Triticum dicoccoides
GATGAGGCTGACAACCCTCTTGTGCCAGTTCGCCCTATCCACTCTTCCTGTGAGAGCATGACCCTCGAGCGGTAGTGTCGTAATCATCGCCCAATCCTCGAGGGCCACCGGTCGATCAAAGCCGTGAGAGCTGAGTGGCCGAGCGTCGGCGGCTTACGCTTGAACTGCAGGACGAAACCCAATAGTCGGGCTCTCCTGAAGAACGGTGCGTACTGCTTGTCGTACTTCATCTTAACCGTCGTCTTGTGAGCCCTCATCCGCAGTGGTGGCAGCATATGTGAAAATCAATAACCAAAGCATAATTAGCATGGACATAATAGTTAGCAACTTGTTTTCATCAATTCGGAAGATTTGGTTTGAAATGGTAATTACCACTCCGTTCTCAATGAAACGGGCATGGTGACGCTTGTCGAACCTAGTGTCAAGCATGGTGTACTTCGTGCCGATGTCGTCCGCAAGAGGTGGCCTCCTAAAAGAATTGCATAAGCATATCAAAAGATATCGATGCATAACAAAGGTTCATCACATCCAAAAAAACCTATGAGTTCAATCTTTGAATAATCATATATCTAGATTATCATGAACATGAACTAAATAAAATACATATATCAAAAACAAAAACCATAAACTAGGGTTCATCTTGAGGGATTAGCCATGTTTACTCCAACAAAATCCACTACTTGCATCATATAAGATCCACATGCATCCTATATCAAAACAAATATTTCCAATATTCATCATATATAAAAAAATTTAACACAAAAAATTATGAACTAGGTTCATCTTGAGGGTTCAACATTTGTTCTCCAACTATATCCACTACTTGCATCATAGCATATCAACATGCATCGTCATATCACAATATATTCCTCCAACATGCATCATATCAAAAAAAAATCCTTCAAAAATAATATGAACTAGGGTTCATCTTCACATAATCATAGCAACTAGTGACTAGAGTTCATATCTAACACAATATAACATCTATAATCAACCTAAATCAATCCTAGGGTTCAAAATATTTAAATCTAGTAGAAGAAGGGGGGTGATTTGAATCAAATAATGCGACGAATCGGAAGCTATTTGACTAAAACTAATTGGAGGGATCGAAGGAGCTTACTTTTCTTTCTTCGGGGCCATCTCGATCCGCAAAAATGGTGAAGAAACGACGAAGATCTGAGGGGGGAGTGGGGGAGAAGAGAGAGGGGCGAGAGGAAGAACTCCTCTGTTCTTGGGGCGGGTGGTTGGGGGAGAAGGGGAGGGGTGAGGCAGCCGGCGGCTTATAACTGCCCGCACCCTACCGCCAGGTACCCCGGCGGTAGGATCGGACAGGCTACCGCCATGACCGGCGGCGGTAGGGTGGGACGGAGGGGGGACGGAGGCCGTTAACGCTGCTGACGTGGATAAGTTTCCTACCGCCGCAGGGTCCGGTGGTAGCCTAGGTAATCCTACTGCCCGGCCTCCTGGCGGTAGCAAAAAGGGTCAAATGTCGAATTTTTTTCAAGGGGGGTCAAATCCCGATTTTGTTTGACAAAAGGGTCAAAACACGAAATTTGGCCGGATTGGAGCAGTAAAAAAGGCACGAGTCCCATGGTTATTCACGCGCTCCTATGAGGAGGGAGTACTGTATATGCTTGTCGTGGTCTTGCCGATCCGGATGAACCTGGCCACTTTTAATTAACGAAAGCGACTCACCTGGGTACCAACGCCAACGGGTGTGCCTAGTAGCTAGGAAAAAAAAGTTGGCAGAAATGAATGAATCAGGCAAAGCATCATGGCTCCCGAATCTTTGCATGGACCCCGGCCTGCTAGCATGTAGCGCGTGCCTTTAATTTGCTGGCTACTACTCCCTCGGTTCCTAAATATTTGTCTTTCTAGACATTTCAAATGACTACTACATACGAATGTATGTAGACATATTTTAGAGTGTAGATTCACTCATTTTGCTCCGTATGTAGTCACTTGTTAAAATGACTAGAAAGACAAGTATTTAGGAACGGAGGGAGTAGTTCAGACTGAAAGCAGATGGTTCTCTTTTTCTTTTTCTTTTTTTTGGGAAACGGCAGATGTTTTTTTTTTCTTCCCTACAAAAACATCTGCCTTTTCCGACAAAACATGCGCACTAGCATTAGACAGTAATATCTTCTCTGAAATGGATTGCTTGTACTAGAAAGAAAAATCTTAGCGGGTAACATGGTTCCGGTGCTGTACATCAATCTTTTGCCACCTCACTATTTTATAAAAGCATGAAGCCAATTCAGGTTATGGACTTGCAATGCATCATTATCATTACTCTCCAATTTTTGCAGGTTTCACGGTGTTTGCATTTTTTCCTCAATTAAGAGTCTCTTTGGTTCGCTGGATTCTTAAAACGCGCGTATAGAAAAAAAAACATACGATCTAGATGTCATGCCATGTTAAATCCTACATGAATTGAAAACACAGGAATATCTCTAGTCCTAATGGACGAGTTGGTTAAATAGTCCCACCACTTTCGTCTAGTTTTTTTCGTCCCACCTCCCACCACCCCCTTCCATCGGTTTTCCTCTTTTCTCGTCAGGCCGGCAATATCCAATGTATTTATGGTAATCAATCATAATTAATCCATGTATGATAAGACTATAAACTAAGAAATCTCAAATATGATAATTATAGTAATAAATCAATCGAGGTATGGTAAGGCCATTAACTCAGCAAATTTCGAATATGGTAATTATATGGTAATAAATTTAAATTACCTCAAAGGCTATCAATCCAGGTATGGTAAGACCATAACTCAGGAAATTTGGAATATGGTAATTATATGGTAATAAATTTAAATTACCCTATATAATTACGTCGTGATGGTCGGTTATACGTCGTTTCGTTCGTTCGTCCGCTCATCGAACGCTGCCACCACCGATTTTTCTTCGATCCCCGCACCCCACTGATTTTTATTTCAGTCGTAAGCCCACCGGTTTTTCACCAGCCCGCGTGAATTGTGCACAAGGCCGCTGACAACAAGAAAGGCACAAGGCCCCTTCGCGTCCGGTCTCCCTGATCTCTCCTTCCGAACAAATCTCTAGGGTTTGGGCGCCGCCAACCCCGCTCCTCATGATGCCAACAACGAGATGGAGAAGGATGTCGAGGTGGTGGTGACGGTCGCATCACTCCCCTGCGGCCGGCGAAGGCATCGTTTGCTAGCAGTGTCGAATCAGGTAGGATCCCATCTCTACCCTAGCATGTCCATCTCGTCCTCTCTCTGAAGCACATGACCATTGGGGGCGGAGACCTGAGGGCGGGGGCATTGGTACGTTGTGGATTTCGGAGGGCCAGGCCATCATGTAGCTCGCCTACGTTCACTCCCGCGTCTCCTCAAGAGGAAATGGCCATCATGGGAGGTAATCATTCAACCGTTTTGTCTGCTTTGTAGCTTCACGCTTGGCACTGGTTTTTCTTTCAGTCTCTTTGAACCGAGTGATTTCACACTAGCAGATGTGCATAGTGAAAATCGCCAACTTCAGTCTCGTCTGAAGAGTGTTGTTTCTTTAGAGAGGATGAAGGAGGCATTGGAGCAGAAGGATCTGGATTTGGCAGCTGCTCAGAAGGAAGCACGCGAGAAGATGAAGCTTGCGGACCAGAAGCTGGCTTCGGTCGGTAAATTGGAAGAGGAGAACGCGAAGCTGAAGACTGCCATCGCGGACGCTAATCAAGAAGTCGAGCAGCTGAAGAAGGACAAGGAGAATCTGACCACTGAAGATGGCGGCCTCAGGACCAAGACAGACAAGCTAGAGTCCTATCTGGAGCAACTCGCCGCGAAACTTGTTCTGAAGCTTGAAGGTATGATCATTCGACTGCAATTCATTTGTTGCCGACTAAACTTTGTTGTCATGCTGTCGCCTCATCACTTTTCGCAATGGGACAGAACTGTGTCAGGACTTTGAGGCTGAAACCGGGCGGGTCGAGACGGGTCTCGACCCCATCAATTGTCCTGTGAAAGATGACGTCGCAATGAATCTGCTGTGATTGGAGTCGCGTTTGGACGGTGCAGTTGCTTATCTTGCTCGACTGAAGGCGGCGATGACCCAAGTGGATGCTGAACTCTAGCCTCGGGCGGAGCTGTCTCAAGATCTCGAGTCCCTGATGACTCGACTAAATCAGATTCCAGGCTGAGTGCAAGAGTGGAAGAAATCTTTCGCTCACTGTGGTGCCAATGTCGCCTTGTCCTTGGTCCGAGTGCATTGCAAGGAGGCTAAGGAAGACAAGCTGGCAGCTCTCAAAGTGGTGATAACTAAGAAGCACTCCTTCCAGGACTTCATGGACACCTTCCTCGACGCAGCCACTCGCATCACTGACAGCATCGACCTCGACAGCTTCTGCAATCCGGCCAGTCCTCCTCCCACCGAGTGATTGAATAAACATTATGCTTCACTTTTATTTGCCTCGGAATGCCGAGTGATTTTGAAACCGTTAAAACTCCTTCGGGCCTGATGCCCGAGCACTTTATTCTGCGGTTAAGAATCTTTGGATTTATCGTCTCATACAATGCGTCTGTCTTCGAACGAAATTCATTTTTCTCTCGGATTGTTGTCTGTTTACTTGATGCAGCTTCTGGAGAAGAATAACCAGTAGACCGATCGGACGATCCTTGAGCAGCATTGATTAGTTCATCAGCAAGGCACTCAACAATGGTCTTGACGTTCCTGCCAATGGATTGGGCGATCCTTGAGTAGCATTGATCAGCTCATCAGCAAGGCACTCAGCAATGGTCTTGACATTCATGTCAACTGATTGGGCGATCCTTGAGTAGCATTGATCAGCTCATCAGCAAGGCACTCAACAATGGTCTTGACGTTCCTGTCAACCGATTGAGTGATCCTTGAGTAGCATTGATCAGCTCATCAGCAAGGCACTCAGCAATGGTCTTGACGTTCCTGTCAACCGATTGGGTGATCCTTGAGTAGCATTGATCAGCTCATCAGCAAGGCACTCAGCATTGGTCTCGACTTAGGCGAGTGCTGGACTGCAGTTAAGCCTCCGAGCGGGAGGATTGCTCACCACTCGGTAGGATTTTTCAAACTTAGGCGAGCATTGGGCTGCAGCTAAGCCCCCGAGTGGGAGGGTCGCTCACCACCCGGTAGGATTTTTCACACTTAGGCAAGCACCGGGATGCAGCTAAGCCCCCGAGTGGGAGGGTTGCTCACCACTCGATAGGATTTTTCAAACTTAGGCGAGCACTGGGCTGCAGCTAAGCACCCGAGTGAGAGGATTGCTCACCACTTGGTAGGATTTTTCACACTTAGGCGAGTACTGGACTGCAGCTAAGCCCCCGAGTGGGAGGGTTGCTCACCACTCGGTAGGATTTTTCAAACATAGGCGAGCACTGGGCTGCAGCTAAGCCCCCGAGTGAGAGGATTGCTCACCACTCGGTAGGAGTTTTCAAACTTAGGCGAGTACTGGACTGTAGCTAAGCCCCTGAGTGGGAGGGCCGCTCGCCACTCGGTAGGATTTTGGTCACATCATCTTAGGCGAAACAGATTCGCAGCTAAGCCTTCGAGTGGGAGGCCGACTCACCACTCAGTAGGACTTTTATCACTTAGGCGAGTATTGTACTGCAGCTAACCTTCCGAGTGGGAGGCAGACTCACCACTCGGTAGGATTTTTATCACTTAGGCGAGTACTGGACTGCAGCTAAGCCCCCGAGTGGGAGGCAGACTCACCACTCGGTTGAATTTTTATCACTTAGGCGAGTACTGGACTGCAGCTAAGCCCCCGAGTGAGAGGCAGACTCACCACTCGGTAGGATTTTTATCACTTAGGCGAGTACTGGACTACAACTAAGCCTCCGGAATTAGTATTCTATATATGCGGCTGCTATTTCTGTTTCTTTATTACTTTTGACCTTGATTTCTACTTGGTGGCTACTTTTTAATTCTTTACGAGCTTCCGTTGATTGGTGTTAAGCAATCAACATGCACGAGCTGGTTTGAGTCTATCCAAATTTGTTTCGATATAAGACACCATACAGTTCATTTCTGGATAAGTCACTAAATCTTGTTTGGTTTGTTCTTTGGTTCTGTGATTAGACGAGGGTGAGTGCCATGGTCGTCTATGCTAGGCTTCTGCACCACAGCGTTGATGATTCGTTTGTTGAATTTGATCACATCTTCCACATGTTCGGTGCTGGAGTGGCTGATCTCGTGGAAGGGTTATGTATTCCTCTTCTCACGGATTTTGACCATTGTTTTAGAGGGATTCGGATAATGGGTTTGGTAGTTAGTACATTCATATTCCTTGGCATCCTCAAGCTGTTGGCTAGATCTACTGCAATTATTGTGATTTAAATTATGATGGCCTGCAGCATGCCTCACTATATTTAAGGCAAATGATCATGGAAGTACATCTTCAGGAACAAGCTCGCTGAGGTCTTGGAATTCCAACCTAGGTAAATAAGTGAACTCATTTAACGGTTTCCCCTTTTCTCGCGATGCGGGTATAACTCATTCATTAACTGTAGTCAAATTCATCAGATATATATACTTCCAAGATCGGAGGAACAAGTAGTCTTAGCCTTCTGTTTTCGAATTCTTAGTTTAACATCTCTGTACTTGTTGAAGTTGTTATCTCCAAATCTACATGGCCATAGTGATATGATGTTAAAACATCTCCATATTTTTCTTCTTTGGTGAGCATGGAATATCCAAATTGACATCTAAAGATAGATAAGTTAGTAGGGTATAATGTTGACTAGCTTTTTTTAGGATCAAAATAGATGTATTAATTTTCTTGTCAAAGGATGATTAACGGAATCGTGGTATTGCGGCCAAAATATACTCTCTTCAGTTTGTTGGTAATGAGCAAAATGTATTGCTACTGCTAATGTGCTTTGGATTTGTGCGTGAAATACATTGTTGCATGCTTGTTTCCAAAATGAAAAATGTAATGGTTCCGAATATAGCTGGAGATAAATTATTTGCAGTAGCCAGGCAACAACAGTGGCATGGATACAGTTAAAAGTACTAGCAATTGATGATATTGTCATAGCAATTTTAATTTGGAAAAAATATGTGTGAGATTAATCTTTTCTTTTCTTTCATGCAAGCAAGATAGTAAAAAGTATACTACAATTTGTTTGAACCGACACAATGATTCAAGAAGCAGGGCCAAACATGGCCAATGAAGACATAGCGTACACTACTGTTCTTTAGGATATGATGTTCATTTTTTCCCACAACTGACTTTAATATTTAATTCTTTGTGAGAGAACTACTAAAATAAGGTACTTTATAGGTTTTTCATTCCATGTATTGTGCATATTTTTATGTGCGTACTTGACTCAGATGCAAGCTACTCGCAGTACATATATTCTGAAAGAAAACATTATATAGCTGCTGAATGCCCTTTGAAACATAGCATATTTTTAAAATACTCTATTTACTTTGAATGAGGTTGCCTTTTGCTTTAAACAGTTGACTGCATTCTGAAATACTTTTAAATTTGGCTAAGATTAAGAGATCTAGCAAATGAGTCCAAGTCCCAAAACCAGGTGCATCTTGAGTATTTTTCCTCCATGACGGGTGGTCCATCTCTATCATGGAGTGTTGCTCTTTCAACAACATCTGGTCTATTTGAGCGGCACATTACTGTTCCGAGTCTCCAAGAACCAGGTACATCTCTCTTGCCTTAGCCTCTTCTGATTATCCTTCCTGTTATTATGTAGCAAGCAGATTACCAACCTTCCAAGCTCTATATTCAGCCTTCCTTTCTCATTGCTCATACAAGTTCAATATATGAACATGCTTGTTACACTTATTCCTTCCAGTTTCTTGAGATAACCATGTCTCAATTTTTTGAACAGCTACAGTACCTATACAGTAAGAATCGAACTGCAAAGGAGCTGAACGCTTTGTTGTTTCATGTCTCCCTTATGCTCCTGCAAGGAGTTGCCACCATTGGGCAGGGACACAGCCGTTGAGCGTCCTTGCTCTGTGGTCCACCACCCTTCTCGCCTCCCATTCGGCCCCTCTTCTCCACACCCCTTCATTCGATGTGCTTCGACTCATGATACACCAGAGTGCAGCCAGTATAGATATCAAAGGTGAACATGGGGTCCTTTTTAGTTTTTTTTCCTTAATTGTTAACCATCTCCAATTTTATGTCAACTCTAGTTATTCCAGTTTCATAGTTGGAGGTATCAATGCAATGCTTTCTATGTATATTGCTATCTATCACCCTAAAGAAAATGTACATTGCTGATGCAAATAATCTTTATTTAGTTTACAACATGTAATGAAATCTATAACGAATAAGAAGACTGAAGTATAGGACACGCTCAGGGGTGTGCGGCAGCATGGCGAGCAAGGCGTGCTGCAGTCCAGCACCATTCCAGTCCGACGAGCCACAAGAACAACTTGATCGATGCCCGTAGGAGGCCAGTTCTTCCAAGTGAGTTGTTAGTGTAGTGCTCCCGTTGATCCCTGGAACAGAGTTACGTAGCTAGTTTCACGTTGTAGACACCGCTATCCATCCAGCGCAAATGGATGATGTCAGGTTGCGGTCCAAGCAAGACACCGCAGAGGCGTCGCCATATGTCGACATACACGACCTTTGTTGCCGGTCCAAGGGTGCCACAAATGTCTTGGATCCAAGCTTGTTGCTGGATGGCATCGCAGGCAAGCCGGTGATTCCTTCTACGGTGCGGTTCAAAAGTAGCTAAGGTGGGTGCAAGCTCCGTGATGGAAGCTCCATCGAGCCAAGGGTCGGTCCAGAATTTGCACCTCTTGCCATCGCCCAAGGTCCATGAAGTAGATCCACAGACCACAGCCTCGCACACAAAAAGTCAGGTGCTCTATGGGCGTTGCGGATTGGTAGCTAAATGTTGGTATTTTCATGCATTTATTGATTTTTTTATCTAAATGACCCTGAAATTGAAAAAGCACTACAAATGAACTCTAAAAAGGTTGAAAGTTGGCATAGTATCATCATTTCACCCACATAGCATGTGCTAAAAAGTTGAGAGGGTTACGACAAAAGCTGGATGCACTTTGTGTACAAAATGGACAATCTCTTTCGAAGTATCAGGGTTTCGGATGAAAATTCATCTGTTACAAAGGGATTTCAGTTTTTTTTACTTACTTGAACTCCAGACTTTTTGTGTGTTCAAAATGCACCATACAAAGCCACATCATCTATTTTCAACCCTATTTGACTTCATTTGGTATTTTTCATGGATTTACTGATTTTGTTTTGAGCTAAATGACCCTAAAATTGAAAAGGACTTCAAATGAACTCTGAAAAGGTTGAAAGTTGGCATGGTATCGTCATTTCACCCACATAGCATGTGCTAAAAATTTGAGAGGGTTACGGCAAAAACTGGATGCACTTCGTGTACAAAATGGACAATCTCTTTCGAAGTATCAGGGTTTCGGATAAATACTCATATGTTACAAAAGGCATTTTCATTCCTTGACATGTAACTGCAGTGATATTCTAGATCAAAGGCATCACCAAAATAGTTGTTGAGAGAAAGTCTTCACTTTTTCTTTGCGTGTGTCCCTTGCTTATTGTGCCGTAACCATGGATAATCTTCATCGTTTAACTGGATGCTTGGGTCAGCCTTCACTTTGAAGGGAGCAATTTCATGATACTTTTCGTAATCTTCAGACATGTCTGTCTTGCCCTCCACTCCCATGATGTCTCTTGTCCCTGAAAGAACTATGTGGCGCTTTGGCTCATCGTATGATGTATTCGCTTTCTTATCTTTTCTTTTTCTGGGTTTGGTAGACATGTCCTTCACATAGAAAACCTACGCCACATCATTGGCTAGGACGAATGGTTCGTCTGTGTACCCAAAATTGTTGAGATCCACTGTTGTCATTCCGTACTGCGAGTTTACCTGTACCCCACCTCCTGACAGATTGACCCATTTGCACCAAAACAAAGGGACCTTAAAATCACGTCCATAGTCAAGTTCTCATATGTCCACTATGTAACCATATTATGTGTCCTTTCTCCTGTTGGTTGCTGCATCAAAGAGGACACGACTGTTTTGGTTGGTGCTCTTTTGATCTTGGGCGACCGTGTAAAATGTATTCTCATTTATCTCGTACCCTTTGTAATTCAATACAGTCAAAGATGGTCCCCTGGCCAACGAGTACAGGTCATCTCCAACAATTGAGTTGTGTTTTCATGAGTTTGTGTTTTCACCCATGAGTTGTGTTTTCAACCAATTGCCGAAAGTCCTGATGTGTTCACATGTAATCCAATCGTCACACTTCTTCAGGTGTTTAGAGCGCAGAATATTCTTGTGTTCGTTGACATACGGGGTCACCAAGGTAGAACTCTATAGAATTGTGTAGTGTGCTTGACCCCAAGAATGCCCGTCGCTACATATTATTGAGACCGGTCCTAGCGTGCCTTTTCCAGTCAGTCTCCCCTCATACCGCGATTTAGGGAGACCAATCGGCTTAATTCCAGGAATGAAGTCAACACAAAACCCAATGACCTCCTCTGTTTGATGGCCCATGGAGATGCTTCCTTCTGGCCTAGCACGGTTATGAACATATTTATTGAAGAATCCCATGAACCTCTCAAGGGGGAACATATTATGTAGAAATACAGGGCCCAGAATGGCAATCTCGTCGACTAGATGAACCAGGAGTGCGTCATGATATTGAAGGAGGATGGTGGGAACACCAGCTCGAAACTGACAAGACATTGCGCCAAATCATTCTTTAACGTTGGTAGGATTTCTGGATCGATTACCTTCTGAGAGATTGCATTGAGGAATGCACATAGCTTCACAATGGCTAATCAAACGTTTTTCGATAGAAGCCTCCTCAGTGCAACCGGAAGCAGTTGCGTCATAGTCACGTGGCAGTCATGAGACTTTAGGTTCTAGAACTTCTTCTCTGCCATATTTATTATTCCCTTTATATTCGACGAGAAGCCAGACGGGACCTTCATACTGAGCAGGCATTCAAAGAAGATTTCCTTCTCTTCTTTGGTAAGAGTGTAGCTGGCAGGAGACCTTCATACTGCTTCGGATGCATGCCGTATTTTTCGTGCACACGTTGCTGGTCCTCCCGTGCCTCCGGTGTATCTTTTGTCTTCCCATACACGCCCAAGAAGCCTAGCAGGTTCACGCAAATATTCTTCGTCACGTGCATCACGTCAATTGCGGAGCGGACCTCAAGGTCTTTCCAATAGGGTAGGCCCCAAAATATAGATTTCTTCTTCCACATGGGTGCACGTCCCTCGGTGTCATTCATAACAGATAGTCCGTCAGGACCCTTTCCAAAGATTACTTGTAAATCATTGACCATATCAAGTATCTGATCAGCAGTACGGAGGGTGGGCTTCTTTCGGTGATCTGCCTCGCCTTTGAAATGCTTGCCTTTCTTTCGACATTGATGGTTGGTCGAAAGAAATCGACGATGTCTCAGGTACACATTCTTCCTTCATTTGTCCAAATATATACTTTCGGTATCATCTAAATAGTGCGTGCATGCGTGGTGTCCCTTGTTTGTCTATCCTGAAAGATTACTAAGAGCAGGCCAATCATTGATGGTTACAAACAGCAACGCATGTAGGTCAAATTCCTTCTGTTTGTGCTCATCCCACACACGTACACCTTCTCCATTCCACAGTTTTAAAAGTTCTTCAACTAATGGCCTTATGTACACATCAATGTCGTTGCCGGGTTGCTTAGGGCCTTGGATGAGCACTGTCATCATAATGAACTTCCGCTTCATGCACAACCAAGAAGGAAGGTTATAGATACATAGAGTGACGGGCCAGGTGTTATGATTGTTGTTTTGCTCCTCAAAAGGATTAGTGCCATCTGCACTTAAACCAAACCATACGTTCCTTGCGTCACCTGCAAAGTCCCACAACCTTCTCTTGATTTTTCTCCACTGCGACCCGTCAGCGGGTAATCTCAGCTTCCCGTCTTTCTTACGATCTTCTTTCTGCCATCTCATCAACTTGACATGCTCTTTGTTTCTAAACAGACGTTTCAGCCGTGGTATTATAGGAGCATACCACATCACCTTGACAGGAACCCTCTTCCTGGGGCGCTCGCCCTCAAGATCACCAGGGTCATCTCGTCTGGTCTTATACCGCAATGCACCGCATACCGGGCATGCGTTCAATTCCTCGTACTCACCGCGGTAGAGGATGCAGTCATTAGGGCATGCATGTATCTTCTGCACCTCTAATCCTAGAGGGCAGGGAACCTTCTTTGCTCCGTATGTATTGTCAGGCAATTCGTAATCCTTTGGAAGCTTCTTCTTCATTATTTTCAGTAGCTGCTCAAATCCCTTGACAGATACATCATTCTCTGACTTCCATTCCAGCATTTCCAGTGTGGTACCGAGCTTTGTATTGCCATCTTCGCAATTTGGGTACAACGGTTTTTTGTGATCCTCTAACATGCGATCGAACTTCAACTTCTCCTTTTCAGTCTCGCATTCTCTCTGTGCATCAATAATGACCCGGCGAAGATCATCATCGGGCGCATCATCTAGTTCATCTTGATCTTCAGCTTCCTCCGTTGCAGTATCACCGTATTCAGGGGGTCGATAGTTGTCATCATACTCTTCTTCTTCGTTGTCTTCCATCATAACCCCTCTTTCTCCGTGCTTGGTCCAAACATTATACTGTGGCATAAAACCCTTCCCAAGCAGGTGGACGTGAAGGGTTTTCGTCGAAGAGTAAGACTTCGTATTCCCACAGTGAGTACATGGACAACACATAAAACCATTCTGCTTGGTTGCCTCAGCCACTTCGAGAAATTTTTGCATGCTGTCAATGTAGTCGGAGGTGCATCAGTCATCGTACATCCATTGTCGGTTCATCTGCGTGCATTATATAATTAAGTAAATCAAAAATCATTACATCATGAATAGAGAAGTGATGACCAAATTAATACAAGTTCATCATCACATTAAAACCAAAGTACTGTAGTGATCAAATGTTTTTACTGAAAAAATAAATACATAAAGTTCATACATAGTTCTCATAGAACAACATATAGCTCTCTAGCTAGAGCATCTAATTAAAACTATACATCAAAATTATCGCAACTAAGGTAACAATTGATCCAACAACATAATGATATCAAGCCTCGTTATCAATGGCATATTTTCTAATCTTTCTAATCTTCAAGCGCATTGCATCCATTTGGATCTTGTGATCATCGACGACATCGGCAACATACAACTCCAGTTTCATCTTCCCTTCTTCAGTTCTTTTCAAATTTTCTTTCACATACTCGTTTTCTATTTCAACTAAATTTAACTTCTCGACAAGAATATCTATGTCGGTTGGAATTTCCGATTCACATACCTCCTAGATAAAAAAATCTATGTCACGTTGGTCGGCATAATTGTCATAAACACTAAATGATACAAATAGTTATAAAAGATAATATACCACATCCGAATCATAGACAGGACGAGGGCCGACGGGGCGGATACCAAAACCATCGCACTATATAATAATAAACAATAATAAAATTAAGAAAATTATGGAAGTTCTATCTAAATCATACAAGTAAGAATTATTTTTTCTTTTACAAAGAAGGTTAGAACAAGAGGCTCACCACGGTGGTGCCGGCGACGAGATCGGCGTGAGCGATCGACGGCGGTGAGGACGGGGACATGACAGGACGGACCGGCAAATCTAGACAAATCTTTACGAAAATAGAGCTTCGACAAGGATCTTCGAGAGGAGAAAGCTAGTGTGGCCCGGGCATTTCATCGAACACCTCGTGTGCATAGGAGGTGAGAGATAGAGCAACACACCTCTCCCACACGGCCGATCAAAAAACAAAGCACTGAGCGGGCAGGGCGGGGGTATATATAGGCTACTCTGTAGTCCCGGTTTGTGGCTAGAACCGGGACTAAAGGACAACCTTTGGTCCCGGTTCCAGACACGAACATGGACCAAAGGTAGTGGGCAAGGAGCGAGGCCCATTGGTTCCGGTTCGTGTCTAAAACCGGGACCAAAAGTGTGAGACGAACCGGGAACAATGGCCCCCGAGGCCTGGCTGGCGCCCTGTACTCGCGAACCGGACTGATGCTCCCTTTGGTCTCGGTTCATGAGTGAACTGGGACTAATGCCCTTTTCCTGGCCTCAACCAAAACCCTGTTTTCTACTAGTGCTTGCAGTAGACTAGGGGCGCGATCTGGGACATGCTTTGCCCATCAAGCCAGTGGTCCTCCCAAAGCATGCACGACTCGCCATTGCCGACGATCCAGGTGGTCGAAGCCCTGAAGATAGCCTGAACCTCCGGGCAGCGTGGGAAGTTGTTCTTATTTTTTGTGCGATCAAATTTTAGTGTTGTGTCTATATCAAACCTGTTGAATAAAGTTCATTTCTATGCTGGTGGTGGTGGTATACAGTAATGCTATAGGCTGCAAGGGCCTTCCTCTGAAATCCTAATGGCAATGCTCAGGTAACACATATTAGCTTGTTTGTATTGGCTTTCATGCATTCCATTAATGCTTAGACGTCTTAGAGAAAGAATGTTTAATTCAGCACTGTAGCAGCATTAGCCTGCTCCGCTGTCTTGGAGAAAGAATGTTTCTGGTCTTGCTTGATTCCCTTGTGCGTGTTGCAAGTGCTGTCTTTGCCTTGTGCGTGTTGCAAGCGGTGTGCTCATATTCCAGCAATCGCTATGTATGTCCCTCCACTCATTTCCTAGAAATAGAAATAATGTAGACTTTGTACGACTTGGGAAAGACTAGATCTCAAAACTGCAGGATTTCTTTTCATGTAGATAAACAGGGTTCCATCATTTCAGTGACTAGACTGAATTTGCAGAGGGTGCATGAATGGACACCAACCCGTGACACACACGCGCGGACCGACGACCAAAGTCTTCACTCCACTTGACCGACCAAAGTGGGGCTGCTGCATGTGCCAAGACCGACGACCCAAGTCTTCACAGGAAGTTTCGCCTCACATGAACTTGAACGCTTCTGCTGTTAGCAGGGCCCTCCTGTACCCTTTCCTTTTTTTTTGAAACGGAACCCTTTCCTTTTAGATGATGCATGCAATGCATATAATCTCAATCATAAAAGGACAGCATCACTCTTGATTAGACAGCGCCAGTTTACGAAAAAGGGTTTCCCCTTTATATTATAAAGCAACGGATCAAGCATCCAACAAGTCAATACATAGTGCCATCAAGTCATAAAGTCATGCTAGGGGCACAGCGAGACAAGCCCCAAATAAAGCTAAAAAAATGCTAATCCGGTTCGGGGGAGGAGGCGTCGGAGGTGGTGGTGGAGCAAACGCCGAGGCCAAGGCACGGAGACCGGAGATGAAGTTGTTGACGACGTCCCGGTCCCGCTGCTTGCTAAGCGGTCTCCAAAGCTATAAGAATCCACACATTTTGTAGATTGCATCAGTCACACGACATGGGATCACACGTTCGATGACAAGTTTATTGCGGCAACACCATAACGTCCAGCCTAGGGTGCCCAGCGCCATCCAGATGGGTGGCCGCCGGAGACCGGGTAAACTAAGGACCTCCTCAAAGAGGTCCGGGAGGTTGTCGTGCCGCCAGTTGCCACCCACCACCTCCGTGAAACAACTCCACAAGAATTGAGCCGCCGGACATCGAAAAAAGATGTGGTTGCAGTCTTCTGGGACCAAACAGATGGGGCACATCCCGTTCCCAGGTCCGTTACGCTTCTGGATCTCCGTACCCGAAGGTAAGTGACCACGAGCCCATTGCCAAAGAAAAATACGGATCTTCAAAGGGAGTTTTATTTCCCAAAGAACCGTCAGCTCAACTGGTCCCGGCGAGGGGACAATCGCCTGGTAAAAGGACCTAGTTGATAACCGGCCACTAGGTTCAAGGTGCCAAGAGAGCACATCAGGCTCAAGTGAAGGTGGTTGCAGAGCGATGCACGAGAGCAATTCGTCTCATTGCTCGAGTTCCGTCGCCCAAAAGGTACGGCGGAATGCAATGACGCCCAAGCCGGTCAGAGCAGCGGCCACGGATAACTGCGGGTGGGCACAAATCGAGAATAAAGGGTGAAAACGCTCCGCGAAGGGCCGATTCCCAGCCCATCTATCCAGCCAAAACAGGATGCCAGAGCCGGACCAGACAGCGCCAGTTCACACGATTGACATGTCTAGAGTGCATGAATGGAATCTGGACGACACCCACTCCACTTGCATGTGCCAAGACCGACTGCCAAAGTCTTCACACGAAGTTTCGCCTCACATGCACTTCAACACTTCTGTTAGTATGGCCCTTCTGCGTGTATTTGGGAGTGGACTGAGTTGTTGCTGTATCTTTGTAATATCTGTTAGATGCTGTGCTTACAAGGAAGGGATGAGAATTTTTTTTTATTTTTTTGAGCATGAAGGGGTGAGAATTGAGAGATGCTATCTATATATGTGGTTCTGTACTGTACTGTGCTGTAGTGCCACTGGATGGACCTGTAGACATGTATGTGGTTGTACTGAATTAGCAATTAGGACAAGTGGCGCTGCTGCCGGTGCTAAGACTGACGACCCAAGTCTTCGAACACTTCTAACCTCACACTTTTCTTTTGAAACTTGGATTTTCTGCCGAGATGCTTCAGTTTCTAAGGGAAGTACTACATCACAACTTTTTCATAACACTCTTAAATTTTTACCGTGGCCTCTAGGGGTCATACCATGACACCATGCCAAGTTTCATAAATTTTTAGACTTCATTTACACTTTTTAAAAAATAAAAAAACTATTTTCCTCTATTAAATACTTAGAAATTCATTTAATACCCTAAAAATAAAATTAAAGCTAAAAAGTTCCAAAATTTTACATGCAACAACATAGGAAAAAAACTGGACCATAAATCTAACCCTAAAACCCTAACATAACAAAAAAAATGCAAAATAAAATAAAATAGCAGTGGCGGGCATCCTAATAATTGTAAAAAAGTTGGCAGAAATCAATCAATCAGGCAAAAGGACCATGACGTCTTACATGGCCCAGCGCTACATAGCCACCAGTTTGGATGGAATCCGGTCGTAGGCCCCGGGCCTGCCAGCATGTCGCGCGTGCCCAGCCAGAGTCATTGATTTCTTTGCTATGTCGTCGATGCCTTTGCCGTGTCGTATCCAGCAAGAGTTGCGCACTGGTGTTGTTTAAGGGAGATAAGAAGATCTTCAACAACAACAAAAAGGGAGAGAAGAAGCTCATTTCGGATAAATCCCAAGCTTTCAACATGCCCTGAGACGGATGGATTAGAGCAACTCTAACGGGGCGACCCATTTCGTCCGCGGCCGTCCGCTTGGGTCCGCGCGGACAGAAAAGGCGGCCCAACGCGCCGACCCAAACGGACACGTGTCCGTTTTTCGTCCGCGGGCGACCCATTCCCGGTCCATTTTTGAGCCTGATTTGCGTCGGTGCGGACACGCGACGGACGCGCGCGGTCGCCTACTCTTGTCCCCGGGTCCGCTGGTCTGTGGCACATTGGCCTCCCTCCCCCCGCCAACAAGCAACCTTCGCCCCCCGCCTCCTCACGCCGCCACCCATTTTTGCGGCGACTCTTCCTCCAGCTGCCGCCGCCTCCACATCCGCCCAGCAACGCCGCCCCTGTCCCCAGTCGCGCGCCGCCGCCGGGGAGCAAACTGGTTCCCGCCCCCGCTTCCCCCACCGCACAACCACCCGCGACTAAGAAGACGCCTCGCCGCCCCGCCACATACCACCGGCACGCTCGTTGGACGCCGGCCGGGCAGCTAGCTGGTCTGTGCGCGCCGCGTCTCCCCTCGCCGGTCGTCTCCTTCTTCCACGCCCGCAAGCTGTTCGACAGTTTGCCAAGGTACGAAAATGGACTCCGCCGACGAGTTCTTTTTCCACAATTTCATTTGCGACTCCGACGATTCGTCATCCGATGACGAGGAGGAGATATTGGCCGCCGTGTTGGTCCATCACCACCTCAACAACCAGCGACCGTTGTTCCGTGGCTCAATTCCGGGCCACCTTCCGGCGTTGAATCGTAACCGAGAGAGCGGGCATTTCCTTCTCTGGAAGGACTACTTTGATACAACAAACCCGTTGTTCAAACATCACCAATTCCGCCGCCGGTTCCGTATGAGTAGGCATTTTTCAACCGTATTAGAGAGGGAGTGGTCGGCTATGATGACTACTTCGAGTGCAAAGAGGATGCTGTCGGCAAGATTGGCTTCTCCTCTTATCAAAAATGCACTGCCGCCATCCGAATGCTTGCATACGGAGTGCCCGGTGATCTCATTGACGAGTACGTCCGTATGAGCGAGTCTACATGCGTAGAGTCCCTGTATAAGTTCTGCAAGGCTGTGATTGTTGTGTTTGGCCTTGAGTACTTGAGAGAGCCGACAGCTGCAGATACAGCCCGTTTGTTGGCGATGAATGCTAGCAGGGGCTTCCCGGGGATGCTTGGCAGCATAGACTGCATGCACTGGGAGTGGCAGAACCGCCCTTCTGCTTGGCAAGGGCAGTATAAGGGACATGTCAGGGCTTGCACTGTCATACTAGAGGCCGTGGCGTCTCAAGATCTCTGAATCTGGCACTCTTTCTTTGGCATGGCTGGATCACACAATGGTATCAACGTGCTTCAGCACTCGCCGGTGTTTGCTAGGCTTGCCGAAGGCAATAACCCACCGGTGAACTTTACTGTCAACGGCCACAACTATGACAAAGGGTACTATTTGGATGACGGTATCTATCCTCAGTGGACCACTATTGTAAAGACAATACCCGACCCTGTTGGAGAGAAAAGGAAAAGATTTGCCCAAGAGCAAGAGAGTGCTAGAAAGGATGTCGAGCGTGCCTTTGATGTTTTGCAATCTCGATGGGGCATCGTTCGGTATCCTGCTAATACTTGGAGCACGCAGAAACTATGGGAGATGATGACTGCTTGTGTGATCATGCACAATATGATCGTAGAAGATGAGCGCCCGGAACGTCTGTACGATCAAGGCTTTCAGTTTCACGGTGAGAATGTTGTGCCTGAGCATGGAGTAGCGGCAACATTTAAGCAGTTCACTCAGTTTCATGAAGACATGCGTGATTGGGAAACTCACGTGCAACTGCAAAATGATTTGGTCGAGCATATGTGGACTCATGTTGGCAACCAATAGATGTATCTACTTTTATTCGCTCGTAAAACTATGTGAAACATTTTTATTTTTATTTGGCAGACTATACTATTTATTTGGGCGGACTATTTTGTTTGTTTTAAATTTTCATTTCACAATATGTTGAATGCAATGCAAAATTAGGCGGCCAGCCGGCCACGCCTGTACATATGGGTTGGCGCGTTGGGCGCGCTGCCAACCCATATGAAAAACAGGGGGGACGCCGGGCGGGCGGCCGACCCAAACGAACAAAAAGCGGACGAAATCGCCGTCCGTTTGAGTCGGCCCGTTGGAGTTGCTCTTAAAATCCTCACTGCGATCACATATTCATGGGTAATGTTAAACTATTTCAGGGTGAAGGCAGATGGTTCTCTCACAAAACTTGCGCAAGTATTATTCGTAGCACTAGCATTAGATAGTAGCATCTTCTCTGAAATGGAATGGTTGTACTAGAAAGAAAAAACTTAGCGGGTAACATGATTCCGGTTCCGTAGATCAATCTTTTGCCGCCTCAAATTTAAAAAGCGGATGCCCGACCCCCGCGTCGCCTCCTAGGCGGCTCGGGAGGAACCCTAATCCCGCCGCCGCCATTCCCGCCCCTCCTTGCCGCTGCCGTATGACACCGCCAAGCTAAGCCCGCACAACAGACAGCGACGGCGGGGCTGCCTTGGCTCATAGCAGCACGGGTGGCGGACCAGTTCGAGGGTGGCGGCCCTAGTCTCGCGGCGTTACTGGCCGCAGGGCTGGCACGGCGGTCGGGCCTGGTGGCGCTCGGCGCGAGGTCTCTTGTTGCGTCAGGGCGCTCCGGATTTTGGCACAGGGCAGCTCTCTGGCACGGTCTTCGCCTTCGCTCGGTTGGGTGGCACGGGGACTCGACGGTGAAGTGGTAGACGGCGGGGGGTATTCCTGTTACCAATGGCATGCGCGCACGGGGGAACGCCACTGGTAAGTGTTACACTGACATGCGCTCCTACTTACCAGTGGCCAGTTATCAGTGGCGTGTGCTCGGAGGGCACGCCACTGATAAGGCTCTAGCGCACAACACTTGTAAGGACTTACCAGTGGCCAGTTAGCGGTGGCGTGTGCTCGGAATGTAGGGGAACACAGCAGAAAACAAAAAAATTCCGACCTATGCACCAGCCCAGGACCACTATGAAGACTGTATATAAGGTTTCAATCTTTTCGTTACCGACTCGTAGCGTAGCGGAAGTAGAGTCGATGACAATCGGCGGTGCAGATCCCCGCGGGTAGAATTTACAACCTCCCAACCGCGAGGATGTATTCCCTCGTCTGCCCCTCGGACAACCTGTCGTGGTTCTAAGACTGACAGTAGAAAGGGGGGTAGGTATGGAGAGGCAAGATCTTAGCTATGGCGAAGGTGTACACACGAGATTTACGAGTTCAGGCCCTTCACGGTGGAAGTAACAGCCCTACGTCTCGGTGCCCGAAGGCGGCCGATTGGATTATGCGTGTGATATTATACGGGGTGCGAACCCTTCTGCCAGAGGAGGAGGGTGGCTTATATAGAGTTCGCTAGGACCTCTCCCGCCTTCCATTACAAGGGAGTTAATGTACATAAAGTGGTGGCGTTACTGGTAACGCCAGCCTTAAGTGCTATTAATGGCCTTAAAGACTATGGAGTGAATGCGTGTTCGTTGCATGCTGAGTGACTCCTGGTCTTGGGGAGGTCGAGTGATTCTCTTGTTGGTCGAGTGACAGTAGATAGGGAGACTCCCGAGTGACATGATGTCGAGTGGATTGCACTAGACACCTTTGACCGGGGGTCTCACGGAGTCTCTTGACCTTCTTGCCTTCTTGGGTAGTGACCTTGGGTAGGACGTATAGGTCAGACCTATGACCCTACCCCAGGTCTGTTTCCTCATCAGTAGCCCCCGAATGGATTAAGGTATGAGTGAAAAGTAGGTTGAAGTTAAATCCGCTCCGAGCTTCGTGTCTTCACGAGTAACTTCTGCGAGACTGAACGCCCGCATCGATACTTCGGTGTCGACTCAGTCGCCTTGATCCATTCAGTGAGCTGTTGATTGAACTGGTGACCTCATGTGTCGAGTGCTGTGTTGGAGCGCGGGATCTTGGGCGCGATTGTCTGTAGTGTATCCCGGATTTCGCAGGATACGAAATTTCAGGGAAGCGCGCGGGGTTGAGAGCGTCGAAACGGGCGGGCCGGATAAGTAGCGATGCCTCGATTACCGCACCGCCTTTTTCGCCACGTATGCTGCTCGCAACTGTTGTGGGATTTGACGGGATTGCCTAGCCCCACGCGTCAGTCACTCGGAGATGGCCCTTTATAAGGTGACGGGTCCGAGGCGCTGACACTGTGCACGCCTGTTTATTCTTCTTTCTCCTCTACTTCTCCACCGTGTCCAGCTCTTCCGCTCTCGACGCCGCTGCTCTCCAGCCATGGTGAAGGACAAGACGGCGGAGCTAGAGCGCGCTAAGAAGGCGACGGGGACGGCGAAAGGCAAGAAGCAGACCCACGGGTCGTCGTCACGTGCAGGGCTGCCACTGGGCTGTATCCAGGGCGATTGGATCCGGTCTTCGATCCGACAGGAGGATCTAACCGAACTGGAGGAGTCCGGATTGATCGCCAAGGGGGAGATGGAGCCGCAACCTTGACCGGGTGAGTGCGTTCTACTCGCCACCCACGTCGACCGGGGTTTCTCGCTCCCTCCGCATCCTTTCTTCCGGGGATTCTTGAACTTCTTTGGCGCTCAGCTCCACCATTTTTCTCCCAACACCTTCACATATTTAGCTGCGTTTGTATCGATGTGTGAGAACTTCTTAGGGTGTCGACCGCACTGGGGTCTTTTCAAACACATCTTCACCATTCGTTCCCAGTCGGTAAAAAGGCGAAGTCGAGTGACTCAAAAACCCACGTCATCCAGATGCGTGGGGGTTTAGGTATCCAAAAGAGGAATAGGAGTGCCTTTCCCGCCATGACTCTCCCTGAATCTGTTAGAGGCTGGCAGTCGACCTGGTTCTACTGCCAGGACGCCGCAGCTCCAGGTCAGTCGACTGGTCTTCCCCCCTTCTCGTTTGACCGTGTTCAGACTCCTGCCCCACTGAAAGTAACCGCTGATGAGACCATGGAGATGAGGATGTTGGTGGATAGAGTGGTCCATCTCATCAACGATGGTGTTACCGGCATGGACTTGTTGGAAGTGTTCCTCAGTCGACGCATCCAACCTCTCCAGGCCCGCGATCACCCGATGTGGTTGTATTCTAGACCGGATGACACCGCTCGGGTCCATTCAGAAGAAGTGTCGTCTGAAACCGTAGCTTTGTGGCTGAGGGGCATCACAGGCAATCAGGACAACCCTAGAGGATCTAGGAGAGTTGTCCCCTTCAGCGATGGAAACCCACCCGACAAGGTATACTTTTTGTTCCGACTGCTTCCCGCTCATGCTCCGACTGTACTTGATGTTGACTGACTCTTGTTCGACCGATTTGTTCCGCGGGTATTCACTGAGAGGCATTCGATGCCCAACGGTGAACAAGCTTTGGAGCAGGACCAGGAGGGGGAGGACAGTGCGGAGGAAAGTGATGAATGGGAGTCTCCAGGAGAAGAGGATGAGGAGGAGAGCGAGGAGTCGGACGAGGAGGAAGAAGCCAACTCGCCGCCACGCTCCGAACGTCGATCCAAATAGCAGCAAGATCCGGCAGGCAGGCGCGGAAAAAGCATGGGTCCGAGTGTCAATACTCAGAAGCGCACTCGGACGTCGACTCCGGAGCCGACGGAGAAGGTGGCCAAGCAGCCTAAAGTGGTTCCCCCCAAGGCCCGGAAGACATTGCCGCGAATTAAGATGGACGTCCCCATTGCTTCGGGGTGAGTATCTCGTTTGCGTTTTTGTAGGTCGACTGAAGATTTTCTTGTTCTGACCGACCAATTCGTGTGTCTTTCCAGTCCCACCTCTGCTGCCACTGACATGGACATTGACAAGGCGCCAGGAGACAAAGAGGCCACCTCACGAGTCGGTATGTCCGATCGACCAAGTTCCATTCAGTCGAGTGGGCGATCAATCGGCTGAAGATTTGATACTTCTCTCTTTATGTAGCTCCGCAAGAGATTGTTGTGCTCCCTGATGACGAAGAAGAAGCGCCTCTACAGGAGAGGAGGAAGAAGAGTGGAGGCTCAAGCCGGAGGAGGCTTGAAATCCAAGTTCCTCAGTCGACGCCGGCGCTTGAGGCGGTAGTCGAACGTTCGAAGGGCCGGTTCGGACCAACATCACATTCGCCAACCTGCTGATGATTGATCGTCCGTCGGGGTCGACTGCATAGACACCTGCTGCACCGGTGCAACTCCACTCGTCCGACCCGATAACTACTTCGACCACTCTGGAGCCATCCCTCTTTGCCACCTATCAAACTCCAAACGACTCGTCGGGCGCCGCTAGGGAAGCTCTTCGTCAGGTGAACCTTGTCATGGAGCAGGTGAAAGTGATGCATGAAGCTAGTCAGGTAGCTTACAACGCCAGCACTGCCCTTCAGACCAATGTTCAGGTCAGCAAAATTCCAACTGAACTTTTGAGTGTTGCTTTATATCTGATCACCCACTGGGTTTTCCTTCGTTTAGAATTTAGGAAATCTTCAACTCTGCTCGCCTCGAGCCGAGTCTCAGTAAACTGTTTGAATCAGTGGGGGCACACCGAGTGCACCCACTGGGTGTAGTCCCCGAGACCATGGTCGATTGTTGGCAGTCGACTAAGGTCTAATGATGTATCTCTCTCTCTCTCTCTCTTTGAACTCATGCTGAGTAGGCCTTGCTGAGCATTGATCTGTTCCAGTGGGGGCACGCTAAGTGCACCCACTGGGTGTAGTCCCCGAGACTACTGTTGGATATTTGATTCAGAAGTAGTCTTAGAGTAATTCTTTTCCTTCACTGTCGCTTATTTCTGTCGACAGACATGTCTGTCTTTCTGGCTGTAGAGGTCTTGTGATCTTGGAGCTTGGCTCACCAAATTAAAGAAGAAGCATATCAGCGTTGAACTTGACCTTGAATTCACGAAGAAGAATCTCAAGACTTCTCAAGAGGAAACAGCCATCATGGGAGGTAATCATTCAACCGTTTTGTCTGCTTTGTAGCTTCACGCTTGGCACTGGTTTTTCTTTCAGTCTCTTTGAATCGAGTGATTTCACACTAGCAGATGTGCGTAGTGAAAATCGCCAACTTCAGTCTCGTCTGAAGAGTGTTGTTTCTTTAGAGAGGATGAAGGAGGCATTGGAGCAGAAGGATCTGGATCTGGCAGCTGCTCAGAAAGAAGCACGCGAGAAGAAGAAGCTTGCGGACCAGAAGCTGGCTTCGATCGGTAAATTGGAGGAGGAGAACGCGAAGCTGAAGACTACCATCGCAGACGCTAATCAATAAGTCGAGCAGCTGAAGAAGGAGAAGGAGAATCTGACCACTGAAGTCGGCGGCCTCAGGACCAAGACAGACAAGCTAGAGTCCTATCTGGAGCAACTCGCCGCGAAACTTGTTCTAAAGCTAGAAGGTACGATCATTCGACTGAAATTAATTTGTTGCTGACTAAACTTTGTAGTCATGCTGTCGACTCATCACTTTTCGCAATGGGACAGAACTATGTCAGGACTTTGAGGCTGAAACCGGGCGGGTCGAGACAGGTCTCGACCCCATCAATTGTCCTGTGAAAAATGACGTCGCAATGAATCTGTTGCGATTGGAGTCACGTTTGGACGGTGCAGTTGCTTATCTTGCTCGACTAAAGGCGGCGATGACCCAAGTGGATGCTGAACTCTGGCCTCGGGTGGAGCTGTCTCAAGACCTCGAGTCCCTGATGACTCGACTAAATCAGATTCCAGGCTGAGTGCAAGAGTGGAAGAAATCTTCCGCTCGCTGTGGTGCCGATGTCACCTTGTCTTTGGTCCGAGTGTATTGCAAGGAGGCTAAGGAAGACAAGCTAGCAGCTTTCAAAGTGGTGAACACTAAGAAGCACTCCTTCCAGGACTTCATGGACACCTTCCTCGACACAGCCTCTCGCATCACCGACAACATCGACCTCGACAGCTTCTGCGATCCGGCCAGTCCTCCTCCCGCGATTGAAAAAACATTATGCTTCACTTTTATTTGCCTCGAAATGCCGAGTGATTTTGTAACCGTTAAAACTCCTTCGGGCCTGATGCCCGAGCACTTTATTCTGCGGTGAAGAACCTTTGGATTTATCATCTCATACATTGCGTCTGTCTTCGAACGAAATTCATTTTTCTCTCGGATTGTTGTCTGTTTACTTGATGCGGCTTCTGGAGAAGAATAACCAGTCGACCGATCGGACGATCCTTGAGCAACATTGATCAGTTCATCAACAAGGCACTCAGCAATGGTCTGTACGTTCCTGCCAACCGATTGGGCGATCCTTGAGTAGCATTGATCATCTCATCAGCAAGGCACTAAGCAATGGTCTTGCCATTCATGTCAACTGATTGGGCGATCCTTGAGTAGCATTGATCAGCTCATCAGCAAGGCACTCAGCAATGGTCTTGATGTTCCTGTCAACCGATTGAGCGATCCTTGAGTAGCATTGATCAGCTCATCAGCAAGGCACTCAGCAATGGTCTTGACATTCCTGTCAACCGATTGGGCGATCCTTGAGTAGCATTGATCAGCTCATCAGCAAGGCACTCAGCAATGGTCTCGACTTAGGTGAGTGCTGGACTGCAGTTAAGCCTCCGTGCGGGAGGATTGCTCACCACTCAGTAGGATTTTTCAAACTTAGGGGAGCATTGGGCTGCAGCTAAGCCATCGAGTGGGAGGGTTGCTCACCACCCGGTAGGATTCTTCACACTTAGGCAAGCACTGGGCTGCAGCTAAGCCCTCGAGTGGGAGCGTTGCTCACCACTCGATAGGATATTTCAAACTTAGGCGAGCACTGGGCTGCAGCTAAGCCCCTGATTGAGAGGATTGCTCACCACTCGGTAGGATTTTTCAAACTTAGGCGAGTACTGGACTGCAGCTAAGCCCCCGAGTGGGAGGGTTGCTCACCACTCGGTAGGATTTTTCAAACATAGGCGAGCACTGGGCTGCAGCTAAGTCCCCGAGTGAGAGGATTGCTCACCACTCAGTAGGATTTTTCAAACTTAGGCGAGTACTGGACTGTAACTAAGCCCCCGAGTGGGAGGGCCGCTCGCCACTCGGTAGGATTTTGGTCACATCATCTTAGGCGAAACAGATTCGCAGCTAAGCCTCCGAGTGGGAGGCCGACTCACCACTCGGTAGGACTTTTATCACTTAGGCAAGTACTGTACTGCAGCTAAGCTTCCGAGCGGGAGGCAGACTCACCACTCGGTAGGATTTTTATCACTTAGGCGAGTACTGGACTGCAGCTAAGCCCCCGAGTGGGAGGCAGACTCACCACTCGGTAGGATTTTTATCACTTACACGAGTACTGGATGAAGAAATATGCCCTAGAGGCAATAATAAAGTTATTATTTATTTCCTTATTTCATGATGAATGTTTATTATTCATGCTAGAATTGTATTAACCGGAAACATAATACATGTGTGAATACATAGACAACCAGAGTGTCACTAGTATGCCTCTACTTGACTAGCTCGTTAATCAAAGATGGTTATGTTTCCTGACCATGAACAATGAGTTGTTATTTGAGTAACGAGATCACATCATTAGTTGAATGATCTGATTGACATGACCCATTCCATTAGCTTAGCACCTGATCGTTTAGTATGTTGCTATTGCTTTCTTCATGACTTATACATGTTCCTATAACTATGAGATTATGCAACTCCCGTTTGCCGGAGGAACACCTTGGGTGCTACCAAACGTCACAACGTAACTGGGTGATTATAAAGGAGCATTACAGGTGTCTCCAAAAGTAGATGTTGGGTTGGCGTATTTCGAGATTAGGATTTGTCACTCCGATTGTCGGAGAGGTATCTCTGGGCCCTCTCGGTAATGCACATCACATAAGCCTTGCAAGCACTGCAACTAATATGTTAGTTGTGATATGATGTATTACGGAACGAGTAAAGAGACTTGCCAGTAACGAGATTGAACTAGGTATTGGATACCGACGATCGAATCTCGGGCAAGTAACATACCGATGACAAAGGGAACAACGTATGTTGTTATGCGGTCTGACCGATAAAGATCTTCGTAGAAAATGTAGGAGCCAATATGGGCATCCAGGTCCCGCTATTGGTTATTGACCGGAGACGTGTCTCGGTCATGCCTACATTGTTCTCGAACCCGTAGGGTCCGCACGCTTAAGGTTACGATGACAGTTATATTATGAGTTTACATGTTTTGATGTACCGAAGGAGTTCGGAGTCCCGGATGAGATTGGGGACATGACGAGGAGTCTCGAAATGGTCGAGACGTAAAGATTCATATATTGGATGATATGGTTAGGCCAAGGGGTCAAGCCCATGAGGCTTTAGATCGGTGCAAAAGGAGTTTTGCGGAGGCCAGGGGGCCAAACGCCGGAGACCCTGGCGTCTGGCCCTGGGCCAGACGCCGAGGCCCATGGCGTCTGGGCCAGACGCCAAGGATTGTGGCGTTTGGTCCTGGAGTCCGAGTGGGACTCTTGCCTTTCGGGAAAAACCGACTTTGAGGAGGCTTTTGCTCCAAGTTTCGACCCCGGGGCTCAACATATAAATAGAGGGGCAGGGCTAGCACCAAAGACACAACAATTGATCCCTTGGATCTCTTAGCCGTGTGCGGTGCCCCCCTCCACCATAGTCCACCTCGATAATATCGTAGCGGTGCTTAGGCGAAGCCCTGCGGCGGTAGAACATCAAGATCGTCACCACGCCGTCGTGCTGGCGGAACTCTCCCTCGACACTCGGTTGGATCGGAGTTCGAGGGACATCATCGAGCTGAACGTGTGCTAGAACTCGGAGGTGCCGTAGTTTCGGTGCTTGATCGGTCGGGCCGTGAAGACGTACGACTACATCAACCGCGTTGTGCTAACGCTTCCGCTTACGGTCTACAAGGGTATGTAGACAACACTCTCCCCTCTCGTTGCTATACATCACCATGATCTTGCGTGTGCGTAGGAAATTTTTGAAATTACTACGAAACCCAACAGTGGCATCCGAGCCTAGGTTACTTATGTTGATGTTATATGCACGAGTAGAACACAAGTGAGTTGTGGACGATACAAGTCATACTGCCTACTAGCATGTCATACTTTGGTTCGGCGGTATTGTTGGACGAGACGACCCGGACCAACCTTACGCGTACGCTTACGCGAGACCGGTTCCCTCGACGTGCTTTGCACATAGATGGCTTGCGGGCGACTGTCTCTCCAACTTTAGTTGAACCGAGTATGGCTACGCCCGGTCCTTGAGAAGGTTAAAACGGAGTCTATTTGACAAACTATCGTTGTGGTTTTGATGCGTAGGTGAGATTGGTTCTTACTTAAGCCCGTAGCAGCCACGTAAAACATGCAACAACAAAGTAGAGGACGTCTAACTTGTTTTTGCAGGGCATGTTGTGATGTGATATGGTCAAGGCATGATGCTGAATTTTATTGTATGAGATGATCATGTTTTGTAACTGAGTTATCGGCAACTGGCAGGAGCCATATGGTTGTCGCTTTATTGTATGCAATGCAATCGCGATGTAATGCTTTACTTTATTACTAAACGGTAGTGATAGTCGTGGAAGCATAAGATTGGCGAGACGACAACGATGCTACGATGGAGATCAAGGTGTCGCGCCGGTGACGATGGTGATCATGACGGTGCTTCGGAGATGGAGATCACAAGCACAAGATGATGATGACCATATCATATCACTTATATTGATTGCATGTGATGTTTATCTTTTTATGCATCTTATCTTGCTTTGATTGATGGTAGCATTATAAGATGATCTCTCACTAAATTATCAAGAAGTGTTCTCCCTGAGTATGCACCGTTGCCAAAGTTCGTCGTGCCCAGACACCACGTGATGATCGGGTGTGATAAGCTCTACGTCCATCTACAACGGGTGCAAGCCAGTTTTGCACACGCAGAATACTCAGGTTAAACTTGACGAGCCTAGCATATACAGATATGACCTCGGAACACGGAGACCGAAAGGTCGAGCGTGAATCATATAGTAGATATGATCAACATAACGATGTTCACCATTGAAAACTACTCCATCTCACGTGATGATCGGTCATGGTTTAGTTGATTTGGATCACGTAATCACTTAGAGGATTAGAGGGATGTCTATCTAAGTGGGAGTTCTTAAATAATATGATTAATTGAACTTTAATTTATCATGAACTTAGTCCTGGTAGTATTTTGCAAATTATGTTGTAGATCAATAGCTCGCGTTGTTGCTTCCCTGTGTTTATTTTGATATGTTCCTAGAGAAAATCATGTTGAAAAATGTTAGTAGCAATGATGCGGATTGGATCCGTGATCTGAGGTTTATCCTCATTACTGCACAGAAGAATTATGTCCTTGATGCACCGCTAGGTGACGGACCTATTGCAGGAGCAGATGCAGACGTTATGAACGTTTGGCTAGCTCAATATGATGACTACTTAATAGTTTAGTGCACCATGCTTAATGGCTTAGAATCGGGACTTCAACGACGTTTTGAACGTCATGGAGCATATGAGATGTTCCAGGAGTTGAAGTTAATATTTCAAGCAAATACCCGAGTTGAGAGATATGTAGTCTCCAACAAGTTCTATAGCTAAAAGATGGAGGAGAATCGCTCAACTAGTGAGCATGTGCCCAGATTGTCTGAGTACAACAATCGCTTGAATCAAGTGGGAGTTAATCTTCCAGATAAGATAGTGATTGACATAATTCTCTAGTCACCATCACCAAGTTAGTAGAACTTCGTGATGAACTATGATATGCAAGGGATAACGGAAACAATTCCCAAGCTCTTCGTAATGCGGAAATTGACGAAGGTAGAAATCGAGAAAAACATCAAGTGTTGATGGTAGACAAGACCACTAGTTTCAAGAAAAGGGCAGAGGGAAGAAGGGGAACTTCAAATAGAATGGCAAGCAAGTTGCTGCTCAAGTGAAGAAGCCCAAGTCTGGTCCTAAGCCTGAGACTAAGTGTTTCTACTGCAAAGGGACTGGTCACTGGAAGCGGAACTACCCCAAGTGATTGGCAGATAAGAAGGATGGCAAAGTGAACATAAGTATATTTTATATACATGTTATTGATGTGTACTTTACTAGTGTTTATGGCAACCCCTCAGTATTTGATACTAGTTCAGTTCCTAAGATTAGTAACTCGAAACGGGAGTTGCAGAATAAACAGAGACTAGTTAAGGGTGAAGTGACGATGTGTGTTGGAAGTGGTTCCAAGATTGATATGATCATCATCGCACACTCCCTATACTTTCGGGATTAGTGTTGAACCTGAATAAGTGTTATTTGGTGTTTGCGTTGAGCATGAATATGATTTGATCATGTTTATTGTAATACGGTTATTCATTTAAGTAAGAGAATAAATTGTTGTTCTGTTTATATGAATAAAACCTTATATGGTTACACACCCAATGAAAATAGTTTGTTGGATCTCGATCATAGTGATACACATAATCATAATATTGAAACCAAAAGATGCAAAGTTAATAATGATAGTGCAACTTATTTGTAGCACTGCCGTTTAGGTCATTTTGGTGTAAAGCGCATGAAGAAACTCCATGCTGATGGGCTTTTGGAATCACTTGATTATGAATCAGTTGATGCTTGCGAACCATGCCTCATGGGCAAGATGACTAAGACTCTGTTCTTCGGAACAATGGAGCGAGCAACAGATTTGTTGGAAATCATACATACTGATGTATGTGGTCCGATGAATATTGAGGCTCGCGACAAATATCATTATTTTTTTGATCTTCACAAATGATTTGAGTAGATATGAGTATATCTACTTGATGAAACATAAGTCTGAAACATTTGAAAAGTTCAAAGAATTTCAGAGTGAAGTGAAAAATCATCGTAACAAGAAAATAAAGTTTCTACGATCTGATCGTAGAGAAGAGTATTTGAGTTACGAGTTTGGCCTTCAGTTAAAAACAATGTGAAATAGTTTCACTACTCATGCCACCTGGAACACCACAATGTAATGGTGTGTCCGAACGTCATAACCGTACTTTATTGGATATAGTGCAATCCATGATGTATCTTACCGATCTACCACTATCGTTTTGGGGTTATGCATTAGAGATAGCTGCATTCACGTTAAATAGGGCACCATCAAAATCCGTTGAGACGACGCCTTATGAACTGTGGTTTGGCAAGAAACCAAAGTTGTTGTTTCTTAAAGTTTGAGGTTACAATGCTTATGTGAAAAAGTTTCAACCTGATAAGCTCAAACCCAAATCGGAGAAGTGCGTCTTCATAGGATACCCAAAAGAAAAATGTTGGGTACACCTTCTATCACAGATCCGAAGGCAAATTCGTTGCTGAGAATGGATCCTTTCTAGAGAAGGAGTTTCTCTCGAAAGAAGTGAGCGGGAGGAAAGTAGAAAACTTGATAAGATAATTGTACCTTCTCCTTTATTGGAAAGTAGATCATCACAGAAATTTGCTCCTGTGACTCCTACACCAATTAGTGAGGAAGCTAATGATGATGATCATGAAACTTCAAATCAAGTTACTACCGAATCTCGTAGGTAAACCAGAGTGAGATCCGCACCAGAGTGGTATGGTAATCCTGTTCTGGAAGTCATGTTACTAGACCATGACGAACTTGCGAACTATGAGGAAGCGATGATGAGCCCAGATTCCGCAAAATGGTTTGAGGCCATGAAATCTGAGATATGATCCATGTATGAGAACAAAAGTATGGACTTTGATGGATTTGCCCGATGATCGGCAAGCCATAGAAAATAAATGGATCTTCAAGAGGAAGACAGACGCTGATAGTAGTGTTACTATCTACAAAGCTAAAATTGTCGCAAAAAAGGTTTTCGACAAGTTCAAGGTGTTGACTACGATGAGAGATTCTCACTCGTATCTATGCTTAAAGTCTGTCCGAATCATGTTAGCAATTGCCGCATTTTATGAAATCTGGCAAATGGATAAACAAAACTAAATTCCTTAATGGATTTAATAAAGAAGAGTTGTATACGATGCAACTAGAAGGTTTTGTCAAATCCGAAAGGTGCTAACAAAATGTGCAAGCTCCAGCGATCCATCTATGGACTGGTGCAAGCATCTCGGAGTTGGAATATACGCTTTGATGAGTTGATCAAAGCATATAGTTTTATACAGACTTGCGGTGAAGCCTGTATTTACAAGAAAAGTGAGTGGGAGCACTACAACATTTCTGATAAGTATATGTGATTGATATATTGTTGATCGGAAATAATGTAGAATTATTCTGTAAAGCATAAAGGAGTGTTTGAAAGGAATTTTTCAAAGAAAGACTTCGGTGAAGCTGCTTACATATTGAGCTTCAAGATCTATAGAGATAGATCAAGACGTTTGATAAGTTTTTTCAATGAGTACATACCTTGACAATATTTTGAAGTAGTTCAAAATGGAGCGGTCAAAGAAAGAGTTCTTGCCTGTATTACAAGGTGTGAAGTTGAGTAAGACTCAAAGCCCGACCACGGCAGAAGATAGAAAGAGAATGAAAGTCATTCCCTATGCCTTGGCCATAGGTTCTATAAAGTATGTCATGTTGTATACCAGATTTATTGTATACCCTGCACTGATTTGGCAAGGGAGTACAATAGTGATCTAGGAGTAGATCACTGGACAGCGGTTAGAATTATCCTTAGTAAAATAAGGATATGTTTCTCGATTATGGACGTGACAAAAGGGTTCGTCGTAAACGGTTACGTCGATGCAAGTTTTTGACACTGATCCAGATGATTCTAAGTCTCAATCTGGATACATATTGAAAGTGGGAGCAATTAGCTAGAGTAGCTCCGTGCAGAGCATTGTAGACATAGAATTTTGCAAAATACATACGGATCTGAATTTGGCAGGCCCGTTGACTAAGATTCTCTCACAAGCAAAACATGATCACACCTTAGTACCCTTTGGGTGTTGGTCACATGACGATGTGAACTATGGGTGTTAATCACATGATGATGTGAACTATCGATGTTAATCACATGGTGATGTGATCTAGATTATTGACTCTAGTGCAAGTGGGAGACTGAAGGAAATATGCCCTAGAGGCAATAATAAAGTTATTATTTATTTCCTTATTTCATGATGAATGTTTATTATTCATGCTAGAATTGTATTAACCGGAAACATAATACATGTGTGAATACATAGACAACCAGAGTGTCACTAGTATGCCTCTACTTGACTAGCTCGTTAATCAAAGATGGTTATGTTTCCTGACCATGAACAATGAGTTGTTATTTGAGTAACGAGATCACATCATTAGTTGAATGATCTGATTGACATGACCCATTCCATTAGCTTAGCACCTGATCGTTTAGTATGTTGCTATTGCTTTCTTCATGACTTATACATGTTCCTATAACTATGAGATTATGCAACTCCCGTTTGCCGGAGGAACACCTTGGGTGCTACCAAACGTCACAACGTAACTGGGTGATTATAAAGGAGCATTACAGGTGTCTCCAAAAGTAGATGTTGGGTTGGCGTATTTCGAGATTAGGATTTGTCACTCCGATTGTCGGAGAGGTATCTCTGGGCCCTCTCGGTAATGCACATCACATAAGCCTTGCAAGCACTGCAACTAATATGTTAGTTGTGATATGATGTATTACGGAACGAGTAAAGAGACTTGCCAGTAACGAGATTGAACTAGGTATTGGATACCGACGATCGAATCTCGGGCAAGTAACATACCGATGACAAAGGGAACAACGTATGTTGTTATGCGGTCTGACCGATAAAGATCTTCGTAGAATATGTAGGAGCCAATATGGGCATCCAGGTCCGCTATTGGTTATTAACCGGAGACGTGTCTCGGTCATGTCTACATTGTTCTCGAACCCGTAGGGTCCGCACGCTTAAGGTTACGATGACAGTTATATTATGAGTTTACATGTTTTGATGTACCGAAGGAGTTCGGAGTCCCGGATGAGATTGGGGACATGACGAGGAGTCTCGAAATGGTCGAGACGTAAAGATTCATATATTGGATGATATGGTTAGGCCAAGGGGTCAAGCCCATGAGGCTTTAGATCGGTGCAAAAGGAGTTTTGCGGAGGCCAGGGGGCCAAACGCCAGAGACCCTGGCGTCTGGCCCTGGGCCAGACGCCGAGGCCCATGGCGTCTGGGCCAGATGCCGAGGATTGTGGCGTTTGGTCCTGGAGTCCGAGTGGGACTCTTGCCTTTCGGGAAAAACCGACTTTGAGGAGGCTTTTGCTCCAAGTTTCGACCCCGGGGCTCAACATATAAATAGAGGGGCAGGGCTAGCACCAAAGACACAACAATTGATCCCTTGGATCTCTTAGCCGTGTGTGGTGCCCCCCTCCACCATAGTCCACCTCGATAATATCGTAGCGGTGCTTAGGCGAAGCCCTGCGACGGTAGAACATCAAGATCGTCACCACGCCGTCGTGCTGACGGAACTCTCCCTCGACACTCGGCTGGATCGGAGTTCGAGGGACGTCATCGAGCTGAACGTGTGCTAGAACTCGGAGGTGCCGTAGTTTCGGTGCTTGATCGGTCGGGCCATGAAGACGTACGACTACATCAACCGCGTTGTGCTAACGCTTCCGCTTACGGTCTACAAGAGTATGTAGACAACACTCTCCCCTCTCGTTGCTATACATCACCATGATCTTGCGTGTGCGTAGGAAATTTTTGAAATTACTACGAAACCCAACACTGGACTGCAGCTAAGCCCCCGAGTGGGAGGCAGACCCACCACTCGGTAGGATTTTTATCACTTAGGCGAGTACTGGACTGCAGCTAAGCCCCCGAGTGGGAGGCAGACTCACCACTCGGTAGGATTTTTATCACTTAGGAGAGTACTGGACTGCAGCTAAGCCCCCGAGTGGGAGGCAGACTAACCACTCGGTAGGATTTTTATCACTTAGGCGAGTACTGGACTGCAGCTAAGCCCCCGAGTGGGAGGCAGACTCACCACTCGGTAGGATTTTTATCACTTCACCTTAGGCAAAACAGATTCACATGCAAGGCGATACGTACAAAAGAAATAAACAACAATCATTTGGGAGAAAGTAAAATTATGTCTTTTGATAGCCAAACTAAGAGGTATTTCTTATTACATCTCCTCAATCTAAATACTTAAGAGTAAAAAGGGCGGAGCAGATCCGCGTTCCAAGTGCGCGGTTCATCTTTGTTGGGCTCGACATTGATGAGACGGTATGCTCCGTTGTGGAGCACCTTGGTGATGACGAATGGGCCCTCCCAAGCAGGGGCGAGCTTGTGTGGCTTCTGCTGATCCACTCGAAGAACCAAGTCTCCTTCTTGAAATGCTCGACCCCTTACGTTCCTAGCATGGAATCGACGCAGGTCTTGTTGATAAATGGTCGACCATATCAAGGCCATCTCTCTTTCTTCTTCCAGGAGGTCGACTGCATCTCGTCAAGCTTGTTCTGCTTCCTCTTCCAAGAAGAGTTCAACTCGGGGAGCATTGTGGAGCAAATCACTCGGAAGTACGACTTCGGCTCCATAGACTAAGAAGAATGGAGTCCGTCCGGTCGACCGATTGGGAGTTGTCCTTAGGCCCCAAAGCACTGATGGTAGCTCATCAACCCAAGCTCCTGCTGCATGCTTAAGGTCGCGCATCAACCGGGGCTTCAGTCCCTTGAGAATCAATCCATTCGCTCGCTCAGCTTGCCCATTCAACTGAGGATGGGCGACCGAGGCGTAATCAACCCTCGTACTTTGGGAGGCACAAAAGGCTCTGAATTCATCGGAGTCGAAGTTCGATCTGTTGTCCGTGATGATGCTGTGTGGCACACCATATTTGAATATCAATTCTCTGATGAAACTCACGGCAGTACTTGCTTCAAGGTTTTTAATGGGCTTAGCTTCAATCCACTTGGTAAACTTGTCGACTGCTACTAGCACGTGGGTAAATCCGCTCCTGCCTGTCCTCAGGGGTCCAACCATGTCCAATCCGCAAACAGCAAAAGGCTAGACGAGTGGGATAGTCCTTAGAGCTGATGCAGGTTTATGGGACATGTTGGAGTAAAACTGACAACCTTCACACTTGTCCACTATTTCTTTTGCCATCTCATTGGCACGTGGCCAGTAAAGTCCGGCTCGGTATGCTTTGGCCATGATGGTCCGAGAGGACGCATGGTGACCACAGGTCCTCGAGTGAATATCGTTGAGGATCGTTCGGCCTTCTCCTGGCATGATGCACTTCTGGCAAACCCCAGTTGCACTTTCTCTGAACAACTGACCTTTTATCACAGTAAACGCTTTAGACCGTCGGACAATCTGTCGAGCTTCTTCTTCTTCCTCTGGAAGTTCTTTCCTAAGAATGTATGCAATGTACGGTACTTTCCAGTCGGGAGTGATGACCAGAACCTCCATGACTAAGTCGACCACGGCTGGGATTTCAACTTCAGCCGGATCTGTGGCACTCTTGGGCTGTGGTGATTCTTCGGTGAAAGGATCTTCCTGAACTGAAGGTGAATGAATATGTTCCAAAAACATATTTCGGGGAATGGCCTCTCTCTTTGAACCTATCTTTGCCAGCTCATCTGCAGCTTGATTTTTCAATTGGGGTATATGGTGGAGCTACAAACCTTCAAACTTCTTCTCCAGCTTTCTCACTGCATTGCAATAACCAGTCATGGCTGGACTCCTAACATCCCATTCCTTCATCACTTGATTTACCACCAAATCCGAGTCGCCGTAAACCATAAGGCGATGGACGCACAGTGAAATGGCCATACGCAACCCGTATAAAAGTGCTTCATATTTGGCTTCATTATTGGAGGAATCAAAATGAATCCGGAGAACATAGCTAAGCTTGTATCCATGGAGGGATACCAATACTACTCCAGTGCCTGAACCATTCAGCATCTTGGAGCCATCAAAGAACATAGTCCATTGCTCCGAGTGAACTTGAGTCGGCAACTTCTGCTCAATCCACTCGGCAAGGAAATCTGCGATTGCTTGGGACATGATAGCCTTCTTTTCCTCTAACTTGATATCCAATGGAAGGAGTTCAATCGCCCATTTTGCCACTCGACCAGTTGCATCTCTGTTATTCAGAATTTTAGATAGTGGCGCGTCGCTTACGACTGTAATGGAGTGATCAGAGAAATAATGCGCAACCTTTTTTATGGTCATGTATATTCCATAGACAAGCTTCTGATAATGTGGATATCGTTGCTTGGATGGAGTCAAAACTTCAGAGAGATAATAAACTGGGCGTTGAACCTTGTAAGCTTTTCCTTCTTCTTCTCGCTCGACCGTGAGTACTGTACTGACAACTTGTCTAGTGGCTGCAATGTAAAGCAGTAAAGGCTCTTTGCTGATTGGCGCAGCGAGCACCGGCTGTGTGGAAAGCAGGGCTTTGAGCTCTGCAAACGCTGCATCAGCTTCCTCAGTCCACTCGAACTTATCAGATTTCTTCATCAGTCGGTAAAGAGGCAAGGCCTTTTCACCGAGACGAGAAATGAATCGACTCAAGGCGGCCAGACAACCACTCAGCTTCTGAACGTCATGCACTCGCACGGGGAATTTCATTTGGAGAATGGTATCAACTTTTTCTGGATTGGTGTCGATCCCTTGTTCAGAAACGAGAAAACCGAGCAACTTTCCTTCTGGAACTCCGAATGTGCACTTTGACGGATTAAGCTTGATATCAAACCTTCTTAGGTTGGCAAAGGTTTCTGCGAGGTCAGTCAATAGGTCGGAACCTTTACGAGACTTGACCACGATGTCATCCATGTACGCCTCCACATTCCGACTGATTTGGGTGAGCAACCACTTCTGGATCATTCTCATGAATGTGGCTCCGGCATTTTTAAGACCGAATGGCATGGTGACATAGCAAAAGCACCCGAATGGGGTGATGAAGGCTGTTTTTATTTCATCGGGGCCATACAGATGGATCTGATGATACCCGGAATATGCATCTAAAAAAGACAAGAGCTCACACCCCGCAGTCGAGTCAACAATTTGATCAATACGGGGGAGAGGGAAGTGATATTTCGGGCAGGCCCGATTGATATGCTTGAAATTAATGCACATATGGAGTGAATCGTCTTTCTTGGGGACCATGACGACGTTGGCAAGCCACTCGGAGTGGTATATCTCTCGAATGAACTCTGCTGCTAGCAGCCGAGCCACTTCTTCGCCAATCGCTTTCCTCTTCTGCACGGCGGACCGCCGAAGGTGCTCTTTGACGGGTTTTACCTTGGGGTCGACACGCAAACAATGCTCAGCCAGTTCCCTGGGTACACCTGGCATGTCAGAGGGTTTCCATGCGAAGATGTCCCAGTTCTCACGGAGGAACTGGATAAGCGCTACTTCCTATTTGCTGTCGAGTGTTGTTGATATATGAGTCGGTGCAGCATTGGGATCAGTCGGGTGAATATGAATCGGCTTCGTTTCACCGGTCGACTGAAATGCAGAGTCTGTAGCAGGCTTCTTGGCTCGGAGCAAACCACTCGGATCTGCACTCTTCTGATACTCTTGGAATTCAACCGTTGCCATCTATGCATCGCCGATTTTGGAACCTTTCTGGAAACATTCCTCTGCCTTCTGCAAATTGCCCGTGACTGTGATCACACCTTTGGGGCCAGGCATCTTCATCTTGAGGTACACATAACACTGTCGAGCCATGAAACGTGCGTATGCAGGCCTCCCTAGAATGGCATGATAAGCACTCTGAAAATCCACAACTTCAAATGTCAACTTTTCTTTATGGTAATGCTTGGAATCACCGAAAACCACGTCGAGAGTGATCTGGCCGAGTGATTCGGCTTACTTTCCAGGGATAACACCGTGGAGGCTCATATTGCTCTCGCTAAGCTTGGACATCGGGATGCCCATCCCCTTCAAGGTTTCAGCATACAAGGTATTCAGACCGCTACCACCATCCATCAGCACTTTAGTCAGTCGAGTGCCACTGACCACTGGGTCGACCACCAGCGCTTGCCTCCCGGGAGTGGCTACACGAGCAGGATGGTCTGACTGGTCGAATGTGATGGCTATCTGGGACCATTTCAGGTACGTGGTCGTCATCGCCGGAGCAACCATATTCACCTCTCTGTTGATCACCTTCAACCGACTCTTGCTCTCAACATCAGCAAAAATCATGAGAGTGGAATTCACCTTGGGGTAACCATCATCTTCCTCTTCATCCTTGTCTCTACCCGACTCTTTCTCCTTCTCATTGGGCTGTTTCTCTCGGAACTGTTGGACCAGGAGTCGACATTGTCGAGTGGTATGCTTTGGGTAAACCAGATTACCTTCTTCATCTTTCTTCGTATGGATGTGACACGGCAAATCCAGCACATCATTTCCTGCTTGATCCTTTACCTTCTTAGGGGGGCAGGGCCCCTTAGGTTATCCCTTAAACTTTCCTTGAGCCATTGCTGCAATCTCGCTGGGTGCCGCTGGCTCGGCTTTGCGCTTCTGTTTCCAATTGGAGCCACCCCCACCGGCCTCTTGGCCGACTGGTTTACTCTTCCCGCTACGGAGTTGATCCTCTTCTTCTCCGTTAGCGTATCGGGTGGCTATTTCCATCATCCGGGTCAGAGTCATATCTCCAATCCGACCGAATTTCAGAACTAACTCTCGGTACTTGACGCCTTCCTTGAAAGCGCACACTGCCTGATGCTCTGATACATTCTCAATGGTGTGATGCAGAGTGGTTCACCTTTGAATGAATTCCCTCAAAGTTTCATTCGGCTTCTGCACACAATGCTGCAACTTGGGCAACCCTGCTGGTCGCTTGCACGTGCCCTCAAAGGTTCTTATGAACACTCGAGCTAACTCCTCCCAACTGTGTATACTACCTGGAGCCAACTGAGTCAACCACGCTCGGGCTGACCCTTCCAACATAAGAGGGAGATGCTTCATCGCTATCTCATCGTTTCCGCCTCCAATCTGCACAGCCACTCGGTAATCCTCTAGCCAGGTTTTGGGTTTGGATTCTCCAGTGAACTTACTAACTCCAGTTGCCAAGCTGAAGTTGGGAGGAATTATTGCTGTCCTGATGGCTCTGCTGAAACACTCTGGGCCCGAAACATGCAACCTGCTGCCACTCGGACGATCTCTGCCAAGGTCTTCTCTATGCGCTCAGTTCCGGTCGACCAAGCCTTGAACGAGAATGGATCTCGCATCGAAACTTGGCTCTCTTGGGCCGACCGGAGCCCTGGGCTCGCCACTGTGACGGCGTCTGTCATCGTCCCGCCGAGGCCCGTACGACGCGCTCCTCAGAGGAGGCGTAGGCACTCGACGACGATTGTCACGGTCGAACTGATGATCATACTGTGCACGGCCTTCACGCCGCGGGGGCGGTCTCGGGCTATGGGCCGACTGGACCATATCCGCTACTACGGATCTGCTATGAATCCTATTCCATGACTGAGACACTGCAGTGTTCTGCTCTCCCGCTGTCCGGAGCAAGGCCCGGATCTGCATCAGCCCTCTGCCAGCCTTCGACTGGGAAGGCTGAATCGACTCTGCTATTTGGGCCACAGCTGCGAGGTTCTGAATCGGAGTACAGTATACCTTAGGTGGAGGCGGAAAAAGCTGTCGTCGACTGGACTCATGGATCCGCTCCTGAGCGTGCTCGTCGAGAGCGCGCTGAAGGTTGTCCAGTGGAGTGCGCTCAGCCAAATTGGCTAGGCGCACCTCCTCCAAGGCCCGAGCCTCAGGGGTTTCTCCAACAATGGGTGTGTGGAGTGCATCCATATTGCGGCGACGAAGTTCTTCTCTCTGCTGCGAAGAGAGGGGTCGGGTCGGTATTCCTCGTGGACACACGACGGTTCGCCGTCTCTGTCTTCGCCATCCTCACGGCGAAAACCAGGCGGACTGTGGGGTCTGATACGTCTCCGTCGTATCTACTTTTCCAAACACTTTTGCCCTTGTTTTGGACTCTAACTTGTATGATTTGAATGGAACTAACCCGGACTGACGCTGTTTTCAGCAGAATTGCCATGGTGTTTTTTTATGTGCAGAAAATAAAAGTTCTCGGAATGACCTAAAAATCCACGTAACACCTTAGAAAAAAAAATAAAAAATCCTCACCAAAGATGAAGACCAGGGGGCTCACACCCTGCTCACGAGGGTGGGGGGCGCCCACCTGGGCACGCCCCCTACCTCGTGGGCCCCCTGGTGGCCCTCCGACGCCAACTCCAACTCCATATATTGGCTTTCGGGGAGAAAAAAATCAGGGAGAAGAAATCATCGCGTTTTACGATATGAAGCCGCCGCCAAGCCCTAATCTCTCTCGGGAGGGCTGATCTGGAGTCCGTTTGGGGCTCCGGAGAGGGGGATTCGTCGCCGTCGTCATCATCAACCATCCTCCATCACCAATTTCATGATGCTCACCGCCGTGCGTGAGTAATTCCATCGTAGGCTTGCTCAACGGTGATGGGTTGGATGAGATTTATCATGTAATCGAGTTAGTTTTGTTAGGGTTTCATCCCTAGTATCCATTATGTTCTGAGATTGATGTTGCTATAACTTTGCTATGCTTAATGCTTGTCACTAGGGCCGGAGTGCCATGATTTCAGATCTGAGCCTATTATGTTTTCATGAATATATGTGTGTTCTTGATCCTATCTTGCAAGTCTATAGTCACCTACTATGTGTTATGATCCGGCAACCCCGAAGTGACAATAATCGGGACCACTCCGGGTGATGACCATAGTTTGAGGAGTTTGTGTATTCACTATGTGCTAATGCTTTGTTCCGGTTCTCTATTAAAAGGAGGCCTTAATATCCCTTAGTTTCCAATAGGACCCCACTGCCACGAGAGGGTAGGACAAAAGATGTCATGCAAGTTCTTTTCCATAAGCATGTATGACTATATACGGAATACATGCCTACATTACATTGATGAACTGGAGCTAGTTCTGTGTCACCCTATGTTATGACTGTTACATGACGAACCGCATCCGGCATAATTATCCATCTCTAATCTGGTGCCAACGAGTTTTCCATATACTGGTTCTCGCTTATTTACTTTTCCGTTGCTACTGTTACAATCACTACAAAATACCAAAAACATTACTTTTGCTGTCTTTACTTTTGCTACCGTTACCACCACTATTATATTACTTTGCTACTAAACACTTTGCTGCAGATACTAAGTTTCCAGGTGTGGTTGAATTGACAACTCAGCTGCTAATACTTGAGAATATTCTTTGGCTCCCCTTGTGTCGAATCAACAAATTTGGGTTGAATACTCTACCCTCGAAAACTGTTGCGATCCCCTATACTTGTGGGTTATCAGGGTCCGTCGACCATCAAGACTTCTGCCGTAGGGTCGCTGCCGTCGCATTCGGATGCGGTCTCCGCGGAGCCAGTCGACAGATCGAACAGGCCCTGGAGGGTTTTGTCGGGCACGATTGCCGCGACTTGATGGGTGGCCGAACGCTGAGCCGCCACGTGCTTCACCCACCGATGGAGCCGCGATCGACCGGATCGCTTGCGACGGCGGACAGCGGGGAGGGAAAACACAGTCGGCGCTGACTGATACCGAGTCGACAGCTGCCGGAGAAGGACGCCGCGGACGCACGCGCGGAAGTGCGTCGCCCCTCGGACGGGGAGCGCCTTGACGTCCAGGGGAGCTTCTTGAAGCCACGCGGAGTCATCGGCGACGAAAACGAGCGCGCCGAGACGGATCTCACGACCCTCAGCAAGTCCGCCGCCGGTAACCATGATGATGATGATCGGTAAAACTTGCAACTTCACCAACAAGTCGCCAACACACCTGCCCCACGGTGGGCGCCAACTGTCGTGGTTCTAAGACTGAAAGTAGAAAGGAGGGTAGGTATGGAGAGGCAAGATCTCAGCTATGGCAAAGGTGTACACACGAGATTTATGAGTTCGGGCCCTTCACGGTGGAAGTAACAGCCCTATGTCTCGGTGCCCGGAGGCGGTCGATTGGATTATGCGTGTGATATTACAGGGGGTGCGAACCCTTGTGCCAGAGGAGGAGGGTGGCTTATATAGAGTTCGCCATGACCTCTCCCGCCTTCCATTACAAGGGAGTTAATGTACATAAAGTGGTGGCGTTACTGGTAACGCCAACCTTAAGTGCTATTAATGGCCTTAAAGATTACGGAGTGAATGCGTGTCCGTTGCATGCTGAGTGACTCCTGGTCTTCGGGAGGTCGAGTAATTCTCTTGTTAGTCGAGTGACAGTAGATAGGGAGACTCCCGAGTGACATGATGTCGAGTGGATTGCACTCGACACGTTTGACCGGGGGTCTTACGGAGTCTCTTGACCTTCTTGCCTTCTTGGGTAGTGACCTTGGGTAGGACGTATAGGTCAGGCCTATGACCCTACCCTAGGTCTGTATCCTCATCACATCCCTCCGGATATAGCTGGCCAAACGGGTCGTGACAAACAGGCCAGCCCGCGAGCACGCCGGTACGGCCTGCCATGGGCCAGCCACAGCACGGGCTAAACGTGCCGCGTGCCGGCACGCGGCACGCCTTGGGCCGTGCCTGGGCTTGGAGCCTGGGCACGCGGGCCGGCACGGCACGGCCCGTTTATTTTTTTTATATAATTTTCAGAATATTTTTACATATGTATACCTAAAATATAGCCCAATAGGCCTAAAAACCAGCCCAACAGGCTTAAAATGTCCAGTCCAGCGTGCTAAACGGGCCATCGGGCCGGCCCGTTTACTAATCAGGCCGTGTCTGGGCCAAGGAGCAGCGCCCATGGGCCGGCACGGCACGGCCCGGCTATTAAACGTGCCACGGCGGGCCGTGCCTGGCCAGGCACGATTAGCACAGGGCGTGCCGTGCCATGCCGGGCCGGCCTGTTTGGCCAGGTCTGCTCCGGGAGGCGGTAGGACAGTCCCTCGGACGGTGTCTCAGTCCTGTCGGACAGCCATTCGGGAGGACCCGTAAGGACTAACACTAACCCGTGGCATGAGTCCCGGTTAGCCAATGTTTTGCTGCCCACCGACGACTCGGAAATAACACGCCCGTACGTACGTAAACTGAACCAGTCTGCTATGATCTGCTACAGTACAAACCATGAGCGGGTCCGTCCAGAGGAGCTGCACTGGCACGGCTAGTACTCCCGTATGCTCCCTCCGTGACATGTGATGCTAATATCACTCACCATTGATTAGAGTCTTGTGATGCTACTATCACTCACCACTGATTTGTGTTGGGAGCTATCCTTTTGGTGCCCACGCCCACGGAAGTTAAATAACACGCCCGTACGCACGTAAACTCAACTGAAGCGGCCGGGCTTTCCATGAGATAAAGTATTCTCTTTTTGATGAGGAGCACGTGGCCTGGCGCCCTTGGCATTCATTCATCTTCATCCCTACTCCCTCCATTATTAAAAGAGTGTACTTTCAACATTGTTGAAGGGTGAAATTATCTCAAAGTTTGACCGAGTTTTTGTAAAGATATATCAATGCTTATTTATTTTCTTCATTTCTTCTTGGTTACCTCTTGTAATCATGTTGTTGTAGCTGTTATCTGGTTTTAATAAAAAAATTAAATGCTGTGGGGGTTTTGCCCCACAGTTCACAGTAAAAAAAAATGCTACTAATTTGATGGCATAAATGTTAGTCTATTATTGTATAAATACAGTCAAACATAAAAAGAGTTTGACTTTCCAACAAAGTTGGAAGTACACTCTTTCAAAGACGGAGGGAGAAGTTCTAGTTCCATGCCCCCGGTCGGTACCTCGGCAGCCGGCAGGGCCCACCAAAGGCGGGCCCCAGCAGCCGGCGAAGAACCCGGCCTCCGTAGACACTGACAGCCGGGACCTACCATCCGGCCAGATTACCATTGTACCCCTGGGGGGTTGGCCTATAAAACCCCTCAGGCCACACCCATGCAAAGGGTTCCAACCTTAGTTCCCACACCATTTCCACACACCACCGCTAGGGGAGAAGAGAGCTGGCCTTGCCTTTCTTCCTCCTCTAGCCAAACAGCTCTAGGAGCACCATTGTATTCCTTGAGATATAATGATCATGAGAAGACCCCGCAGAGCAGGAGTAGGGGTTTCATCTCTTAGGAGAGCCCTGAACCTGGGTACATCTCGTGTCCGTCTGAGCTTGTGCTCACTCCCGCTTCCAGGACCCGACGACGTAATTATGGCCCCATCCATGATTAGCCAACCCTGGCATCTGCGGTGATATTACCACGACAGTTGGCTCCCACCGTGGGGCCATCCGCGACATCGGCCAGAGACACGTTCTGGACGGGAACCTTGTTCCTTTCCGGCGAGCATGTCACGGTTGGTGCGATCAGCCAGCCCGACGCGCCCCTCGGCGCTAGCCTTAGTGCACCGCCTGCTGAGGAGGCCACGTCCCCCACGAGCGGCCTTGATGACCTCTTCGGCAAGCTCTCCATCGCCGACACGACCACTACCGATGACTTCCCTAGCGACGTGGAGGTTGTCGACGATCCAATCCCTCCTGCCGCCAGCGACGCCCCTGTTGGCACGCCCGACGCCGGCATCATCGTGGAGGTGATGTTCATTGGCGATGGCCTAGGCACTGGCGGATCCAACCAGGATCCGCTGGATGCGGCCATACACGCCTTGGCGACCCCTCCTTGCGCTGGCGTCAACCAGGAGGAGCTGGAGGAGTTCCGCGCCAAGCTCTTCGACAGCGCCTCCAAGATGGCGGCGCTGAAGCCACTCAGCACAAGATCAACGTGTGGTCGGTGGGACGCCGGCTGTTGCTGAGCCTAGCCGGGCCGGCGCCATTCGGTAAAGCGGCGCTGCGATTGCCAGCATGCTGGGAATCGGACGCCCGGTCTACGAGACCCCGACGCAAAACATGCGTGCCGCCTAGGTGGCCGCAGATGAGCTCAAGCACCTGGAGGGCGACGAGCTACGCGACCAGATGGCGCGTCTCCAGGAGCTCATCAACGCTACGAACGCGCAGTAAGACATGGGCAACCATGTGGTAGGAGCAGGCCGACAGGTCGACACCCACCTGCCCCATCACGAGAACGGTGCGACCTCTCGTTCCCCTAGCGGCGAAGGCCGTGAGCAGCGAGACCTGGAGCTGGCTGCTAGCAACATCCGGCGCTCGCGCCGCATGATGGCAGGCAGCCAGCAAGTGCTCCAGGACTCGGAGCCTCGGCGCCGGCAAGAGGAGCCCCCGCCTCCTCGAAGGGAGAGGGCGGCAACTCCGCCGCCACCGCCTGACCACCCAACGCTCGCTGGCCGGCTAGGCTCGGCGAACATGGTGCATGCCACCAAATCGAGCAGCTGGCTCGGTCCCTGGCGATGGAAGAAGAGCGCACGATCGGGCCGGCCTGTCTCGGCCCCCGCATCCGTGATGAGCCCTTTCCCAAAGGGTTCATGCTCTTCAGAGACACTCCCGAGTACACCGGTTCCATGAAGCCGGAAGATTGGTGATAACCCACAAGTATAGGGGATCGCAACAGTTTTCGAGGGTAGAGTATTCAACCCAAATTTATTGATTCAACACAAGGGGAGCCAATGAATATACTCAAGTATTAGCAGTTGAGTGGTCAATTCAACCACACCTGGATAACTTAATATCTGTAGCAGAGTATTTAGTAGCAAACTAGTATGGAAGTAACGGTAACAGTGGCAAAGGTAACAGTAGCAGTTTTGTAGTAATTGTAACAGTGGCAACGGTAAAGTAACTAAGCAAAGATCAATATGTGAAAAGCTCGTATGCATTGGATCGGTGATGGATAACTATGTCGGATGCGATTCCTCATGCAATAGTTATAACATAGGGTGACATAGAACTAGCTCCAATTCATCAATGTAATGTAGGCATGTATGCCGAATATAGTCATACGTTCTTATGGAAAAGAACTTGCATGACATCTTTTGTCCTACCCTCCCATGGCAGCGGGGTCCTATTGGAAACTAAGGAATATTAAGGCCTCCTTTTAATAGAGTACCGGACCAAAGCATTAACACTTAGTGAATACATGAACTCCTCAAACTAAGGTCATCACCAGGAGTAGTCCTAATTATTGTCACTTCGGGGTTGCCGGATCATAACACATAGTAGGTGACTATAGACTTGCAAGATAGGATCAAGAACTCACATATATTCATGAAAACATAATAGGTTCAGATCTGAAATCATGGCTCTCGGGCCCTAGTGACAAGCATTAAGCATAGCAAAGTCATAGCAACATTAATCTTAGAACATAATGGATACTAGGAATCAAACCCTAACAAAACTAACTCGATTACATGGTAAATCTCATCCAACACATCACCGTCCAGCTAGCCTATGATGGAATTACTCATGCACGGCGGTGAGCATCATGAAATTGGTGATGGAGGATGGTTGATGATGACGATGGCGACGGATTCCCCTCTCCGGAGCCCCGAACAGACTCCAGATCAGCCTTCCTGAGAGAGAGTAGGGCTTGGCGGCGGCTCCATATTGTAAAACGTGATGAATCCTTCTCTCTGATTTTTTCCTCCCCGAACGTGGATATATGGTGTTGGAGTTGAGGTCGGTGGAGCTCCAGGGGGCCCACGAGGGAGGGGACACGCCCTAGGGGGGCGCCCCCACTCTCGTGGACAAGGTGTGGTCCCCCTGGCCTTGATTCTTTCACCAGTATTTTTTATTAATTCCAAAAATAACTTCCGTGGAGTTTCAGGTCATTGCGAGAACTTTTATTTCTGCACAAAAATAACACCATGGCAGTTCTGCTGAAAACAGCGTCAGTCCGGGTTAGTTTCATTCAAATCATGCAAGTTAGAGTCCAAAACAAGGGCAAAAGTGTTTGGAAAAGTAGATACGATGGAGACGTATCAACTCCCCCAAGCTTAAACCTTTGCTTGTCCTCAAGCAATTCAGCTGATAAACTAAAAGTGATAAAGAAAAACTTTTACAAACTCTGTTTGCTCTTGTTGTTGTAAATATGTAAAGCCAGCATTCAAATTTTCAGCAAAGATTATGAACTAACCATATTGACAATAACACTTAAGTCTCATGTCTACTCATATCAATGGCATAATCAACTAGCGAGCAATAATAATAAATCTCGGATGACAACACTTTCTCAAAATAATCATAATATGATATAACAAGATGGCATCTCGCTAGCCCTTTCTGAGACCGCAAAACATAAATGCAGAGCAACTTTAAAGATTAAGGACTGACTAAACATTGTAATTCATGGTAAAAGAGATCCAATCATAGTCATACTCAATATAAATTAATAGTAATGCATGCAAATGACAGCGGTGCTCCCCAGCTGGTGCTTTTTAATAAGATGATGATGACTCAACATACAAGTAAATAGATAGGCCCTTCGCAGAGGGAAGCAGGGATTTGTAGAGGTGCCAGAGCTCGATTTTTAAATAGAGATAAATAATATTTTGGGCGGCATACTTTCATTGTCAACATAACAACCAAGAGATCTCGATATGTTCCATGCTACACACATTATAGGCGGTGCCCAAACAGAATGGTAAAGTTTATACTCCCCCACCAGCAACAATCATCAATCCATGGCTTGCCCAAAACAACGGGTGCCTCCAACTAACAACAATCCTGGGGGAGTTTTGTTTGCAATTATTTTGATTTGATTTGAGCATGGGACTGGGCATCCCGGTGACCAGCCATTTTCTCGTGAGCGAGGAGCGGAGTCCACTCCTCTTGAGAATAACCCGTCTAGCATGGAAGATACAGATAACCCTAGTTGATACATGAGTTGTTCGAGCATACAAAACAGAATTTCATTTGAAGGTTTGGAGTTTGGCACATACAAATTTACTTGAAACGGCAGGTAGATACCGCATATAGGAAGGTATGGTGGACTCATATGGAATAAATTTGGGGTTTATGGATTTTGGATGCACAAGCAGTATTCCCGCTTTGTACAAGTGAAGGCTAGAAAAAGACTGGGAAGCGACCAACTAGAGAGCGACAACAATCATGAACATGCATTAAAATTAATAGACACTGAGTGCAAGCATGAGTAGGATATAATCCACCATGAACATAAATATCGTGGAGACTATGTTGATTTTGTTTCAACTACATGCGTGAACATGTGCCAAGTCAAATCACTCGAATCATTCAAAGGAGGATACCACCCTATCATACCACATCACAACCATTTTAATAGCATGTTGGCACGCAAGGTAAACCATTATAAACTCCTAGCTAATTAAGCATGGCATAAGCAACTATAATCTCTAATTGTGATTGCAAACATGTTTATTCATAATAAGCTGAATCAGGAATGATGAACTGATCATATTTACAAAAACAAGATAGGTCGAGTTCATACTAGCTTCTCTCATCTCAATCAATTCATCATATATAGTCCTTATTGCCTTTCACTCGCACAACCGAACGGTGTTGATAATAATAATAGTGCACGTGCATTGGACTAAGCTGAAATCTACAAGAATTCAATTCAAGGGAGAAGACAAGGTAATATGGGCTTTTGGTTAAATCAATCAATAATGCATAAAAGAGCAACTCAACAATTTCATCATGGTCTTCTCCTCTCGACCCCCAAAGAAAAGAAAAGGAATAAAAATATTTACATGGGAAAGCTCCCAACAAGCAAAAGAAGAACGAGCAATCTTTTTGGGTTTTCTTTTAATTAATACTACTACAAGCATGGAAAGTAAACTAGCTAAAAGCTATTACAAATTTTTTGGTTTTTCTTAAAGTTATTCAAACATACAAGAAGAAAGCAAGAAAGGAAAATAAACTAACATGGATAGTACAATGAAAAAGTAATAGCATCGACAACTAGAATGAATGTGTGAACATGAATGTAATGTCGGTGATAAATACGTACTCCCCCAAGCTTAGGCTTTTTGCCTAACTCGGTCTATGCCCATGGATCAAAGTTGTAGCTGGGGTTGTACCGAGGTGCAGCCGCTATTGCCTCATGAGCTGCAGCTTGGAGGCGAGCTGCCTCCGTCCTCCTCTCGTACTCGTTCGCCTCCTCCCTGGTTATAAAGTATCTCCTTTTTTCCTGAAAGTCAAAGAAAGTAGGAGCAGGGAGAGCAATATGGACAGTACGCCGTCTGTCAAAGATTAGACGATACCGGAGGAACTGTTCATTCTTCTCAAGAAACTGATGGCTAACCATGGCATTATAATCTAGAAAAGCAGGAAGCAACTCTCTATCATTTTCATGTATGGGTACCCCAAGATAATTAGCTACACGAGTTGCATAAATCCCACCAAACAAGTCTCCACATGTACCATTAAGATGCATCCTTCGCGCAACGACGACCCCCAAGTTATATTGTCTATCTCCTAGCACAGCACTCTTAAGAACACTAAGATCTGGAACACATATGTGACATGCCTCGTCCTTACCATTTACGCATCTACCTATAAAGAGAGCAAAATAATGTACAGCAGGAAAAATGAATGCTTCCTATGGTAGCTTGTGCTATTTCTCTAGATTCCCCCACAGTGATATTAGCAAGAAAATCCTTAAATTCAGACTTGCGAGGTTCACTAATACTACCCCATTGCGGAAGTTTACAAGCAGTGTTAAAATCTTCTAAGTCCATGGTATAAGATTTATTATAAAGATCAAATAAGACCGTGTGAGAATTGCGTGAAGATGTAAATTTGAACCTTCTCACAAAAGAGACAGTTAAGTGGTAATACTGAGGGCACTTATCTAGTATGAAGCCCTCGAGTTCAGCATTACGCACATATGCGTCAAATTCCTCCTTAATTCCTGCTTGGACCATGAAATCTTCTGAAGGCCATTCACAAGGACGCACTTGAGCTTCCCTCGGTGGTTCATCGTCTGGCTCACGTATCGCGAGCCTTGGTCCTTGCTTCCTTGAAGCACCACCTTGGTATATTTTCCTATGCATTTTTATTTCTCTGAAAAATTTCTAAAATTTTTAGTAACTCAAAATATAAGTGAACCAAACTCAATAAAACTAATAGCAGCTACTCCCATAAGTGCCTAGAGACTATATCATGCATTAGAACTACTTGGGACCAAATAAATTTAACATGCAAGCTCAAGAAAAGGGTCACCTTAGCAACAAAAATTTGCAATGAATAAAGCACTAGAACAAAAACTAATTTGACCATTGGAGGAGTCACATACCGAAGAACAATCCCCCAAAGCAGTTTTGTGAATGAAGCTTTGAACAAGGAGATCGAAAATGGCAGCAAGATGAGTTAGAACTCATGCTTGAGCTGGTTGGTGATTTTTTTGGGAGGAAGGAGTGTATGGGTGCAGGAATGAGTGGATGGGGGCCACCATGGGCCCACGAGGCAGGGGGCGCGCCCCAGGGGGGTGGGCGCGCCCTGGACCCTCGTGGCCAGGTGCTTTCCCCCTATGGTGTGTTCTAAGTGCCAACTATTCTTAAATATTCTAGAAAATATTTCATTTTCGGCGCATTTGTAGAACTTTTATTTTCGGGGTATTTTTTATTGCAAGGATAAATCAGAAAACACACAGAAATATACTTTGCTTTATTTAATCTAATTAATGGAAAGTAAAAGGAGGGTACAGAGAGTTGTGCTTTCTAACTTCATCCATCTCATGCTCATCAAAAGGAATCCACTAACAAGGTTGATCAAGTCTTGTTAACAAACTCATTCGGAATCGCATGAAACCGGAGAATTTTTGAATAACACTAGGTTACCTCAACGGGGATATGTACATCCCCAATATTAAGAATATCATATTTCTTCTTGAAAGTAGGAAGAGGAAATTCAAAACCTCCAATAGTAATAGTTGGAATTTTTCCAATAGAATTTATACTGTGAACTTGAGGTTGTTTCCTCGGAAAGTGTACCGTATGCTCATTGCCATTACCATGAAAAGTGACATTGCCTTTGTTGCAATCAATAACAGCCCCTGAAGTATTCAAAAAGGGTCTACCAAGGATAATCGACATACTATCGTCCTCGGGAATATCAAGAATAACAAAGCCCATTAAAATAGTACCATTTGCAACCACAACAGGCACATCCTCACAAATACCGACAGGTATAGCAGTTGATTTATCGGCCATTTGCAAATATATTTCAGTAGGTGTCAACTTATTCAATTCAAGTCTACGATATAAAGAGAGAGACATAACACTAACACCGGCTCCAAGATCACATAAAGCAGTTTTAACATAGTTTCTTTTAATGGAGTATGGTATAGTTGGTACTCCTGGATCTCCTAGTTTCTTTGGTATTCCACCCTTAAAAGTATAATTAGAAAGCATGGTGGAAATTTCAGCTTCCGGTATCTTTCTTTTATTTGTAACAATATCCTTCATATACTTAGCATAAGGATTCATCTTAAGCATATCAGTCAAACGCATACGCAAAAAGATAGGTCTAGTCATTTTAGCAAAGCGCTCAAAATCCTCATCATCCTTTTTCTTGGATGGTTTAGGAGGAAAAGGCATGGGTTTCTGAACCCATGGTTCTCTTTTTTACTATGCTTCCTAGCAATGAAGCCTCTCTTATCATAACGTTGATTCTTTGATTGTGGGTTATCAAGATCAACAGCAGGTTCAATCTCTACTTCATTATTATTGCTAGGTTGAGCATCAACATGAACATTATCATTAACATTATCACTAGGTTCATGGTCATCACCAGATTGTGTTTCAGCATCAGAAATAGAAATATCATTGGGATTCTCAGGTGTGGCTACAACAGGTTCACTAGAAGCATGCAAAGTCCTATCATTTTTCTTTTTCTTTTTAGAAGGACTAGGTGCATCGGCATTATTTCCTTGAGAATCTTGCTCAATTCTCTTTGGGTGGCCCTCAGGATAAAAAGGTTCCTGAGTCATTCTACCACCTCTAGTCATAACTCTAACATCATTATCATTTTTATTATCATTTAATTCACTGAGCAAATCATTTTGAGCCTTAAGCACTTGTTCTACTTGAGTGGTAACCATAGAAGCATGTTTACTAATGAGTTTAAGTTCACCCTTAACTCTAGACATATAATCACTCAAGTGTCCAATCATATAAGCATTACTTTTCAATTGTCTACCAACATAAGCATTGAAGTTTTCTTGTTTACCCATAAAGTCATCAAACTCATCCAATCATTGGCCAGCAAACTTAGTAGACGGGATTTTAACTTTATCATATCTATAGAGAGAATTTACCTTCACTACCTGTGTCGGGTTATCAAGACCATGTATTTCTTGAATAGGTGGTATATTAAGGCCATGTATTTCTTCAACAGGAGGTAAATTCTTAACATCTTCAGCTTTAATACCTTTTTCTTTCATAGATTTCTTTGCCTCTTGCATATCTTCAGGACTGAGAAATAGAACACTTGTTTTCTTCGGAGTTGGCTTAGGAGTTGGTTCAGGAAGTGTCCAATTGTTTTCATTAGTCAACATATTATTTAATAACAATTCAGCTTGATCAACAATTCTTCCCCTGAAAACACAACCAGCACAACTATCCAGGTGGTCTCTGGAAGCATCGGTTAGTCCATTATAAAAGATATCAAGTATTTCATTTTTCTTAAGAGGATGATCAGGCAGAGCATTAAGTAATTGGAGAAGCCTCCCCCAAGCTTGTGGGAGACTCTCTTCTTCAATTTGCACAAAATTATATATTTCCCTTAAAGCGAGCGTATGTACCACGCTGCCTTTTGTACTAAGTAAAGACCTCAGGTCCCCCAAGATGCACTCGGGGGCTACCTTTTTATCTAAGAGATAAGCTTATGCCATGATTTGAGTCTTTTATATTCTTGCCCCGCCGAGGTCCGGCCAGCCGGCCCGGGGGCTCGCCGCCTTGGTTTAAATTAGCACCACCCGGAGCCGCCTGGGAGTGTGCCGACGCCAAAGCCCTCTCTTGACCCGGCCACAACTTGCAATGCGATTGTCTGACTGGCAAGAGTTAAAGGCCGGAAATGCTGTTCACACAAAAAACGACTATGGAAAATGTTAACTCTAAGCCAAGCCAGCCCTTTGCCTCCCTCATCTGGCTGCTTAGCAGCCGGCAGGCCGGCTTCTCGCTCGACCAGCTATGCTCTAAGTGGCTGAAGTAGCTTGCCCGTTCTAAACGGCCAAGTCCTTGACCCGGCCACAGACCACAGTGCGGTTGTCCAGCTGGCAGGGAGGCGGCCAAAGGAAGGCGGCAAACGAAAAAGCCAAAGAGAGAAAAGGCAAACTCAAGCTAGAACCCAGCAACACATGCAAGAATGTGGGGATTTAAACTTTATACATTGGAAAAAGGACCCAAGGCCGGCATTCGTCAAGTTTAAAATTACACCCCATTGGGTGAAACTGCGCATAACTGACATTGTTTTCAAGCACGAAGACAGAAAAAACTTGAAAAAAGATAACAGGCCATCTAGGCGGATGGCCCCTTGGGCTGCAAGGACTGGTCGGCAGTGGGCGTAGCTCCGGCTGGTGGGGCTTCCGGTTGCTAGGTCTCGGCATGGCTGCCAGCGGTGGCTGAGGTGGTCTCTAGCTAATCACCAGCCGGTGCCGGGTCGGGCCAGGTCCGGCCGGTCGCTCCGCCGTCTGGTGCGATGTAGCTATCGTCCTAGCCCTCGCCCTCGTCGTCCTCGTCGCCTTTGTCACTGGAGGCGATCTCGTCCGCCGAGTCCTCCCCGTCCGACGGGTTCAGACCAAACCAGGATGGAGGAACCACGGCGCCGTCATCCCCCCGCTCCGGGACAAAGACGTCGACGTCGGCGAGAGCCGACGCTCGGATGGTCATGTCCTCGCGGTCGGCCACCAACTCTGACAGCGCCTCCGAGCGGAAGGTCACCAGCTGCGCCAGGCGCATGCCAGGGTACCAGACCTTGACGAACTGTAGTGCCTTGGCAGCTCCAGCCCGCGTCGCGGAGCCCTTCCAGGCTTCAAGCCGGTTGGCCGCCACCTCCAGCCAGTCAGCCGTCCTACTGGGAGTCCACGGGATCTGATCTCCCAGCCACAAGCCCTCCAAGACCTGCGACCCGGCGCACTAAAGCCGGCGGAGCAGGCGGCGCTTTGGCTCGAGGCGCATCCGGATGGCCGTGAGCTGTTCGCCCAAGGTCTGAGGCCAGCCCTGCGTGATCTCCTTGTTGCACCGGTACTCCTCATGTCGGGCCTCGATGGCCATGCAGACGGCGACGGAGTGACCTGGGAGGAACTTTGTCCATAAGAAGACAAGGGTGTTAGAAGATGGCCTCCGGCAGCAGTCGACGACAAGCAGTCGGAAAAAAAGAAAACATGCGTTCCATCGAGCATGTCCTCGATCACGGAGTAGCCGCTATGGAGGAGCTTCTCCTTCTCGGCCCAGTCCGTGCGCTGGGTCTCAAACTCCGCCTTGAGTTGCTCCTCGTCCGCCTTGAGCTGCTGGACCTGCTGCGTGTGCCGTTTGGCCTAGTCCGCCAGCTCCTTCTACAGCCGGTCACGCTCCTGCCCCCACAACCCGGAGTTGGCCCTCGAGCTTTGCCACGCGCTCCCTCAGTTGGGCGACATCCGCTGCAAAAAAGAAGAGCAAAGGCGTCATCATCTACTTCGACAAAAATAAAAAGCAAGCTACCAGAAAAGATACGGCCCGACTGCTCAGCAGTCGGCCCTAATCTCAGGGGCTACACCCAGTGGGCGCGCTAGCGCGGCCCCACTGGAAGCCAGCTTACTTACTTCGACTCTGAGCTAGCTCAGTAGTCCGGGTGGCTAGCGTCTGGTTCTGCATGTTGTAGGCGGTCGCCCGCATGTTGTGGTAGTCCTGCAACAGCAGTAAGCATTTTAGCAAAAGAAAGAACACATTGGAGTTCCAACCCGCCTGCTCAGCAGCCGGCTCGGAACTCGGGGGCTACACCCAGTGGGTGCGCTGGCGCGCCCCCATGGAAGACTACAAGAAAAGAAAACAAGACAAGGTGCACGTACTCGGACGGCCGCCTGTGTCGCCAGCATCTCCTTCCTCGCCCGCAGGAGGGCGGCGTTCTGGGCGAGGAACTTCTCCTCCATGTCCCGCACCGCCAAGTTCAGGGAGGCTAGATCGGCCCCAGCCACCCAACCTGAGGGAGCGGCGCTCGTGGCCCCAGCGCTGGCACCCCATGAGCTCGAGGCCGCGGCCTCCACCCGCCGCATTGGCTCCAATGTCGCCCGCGTCACACGCTGGCACGCAGGAGCGCGCGCCACTAAGGCCCGGCTCGCCGCCTGCCCAGCGTCGGCTGGAGGTGCCTCCGGCTGGTTGGGCTCGCCGCCTCTTTGTCCACCAGCATCTAGCGCGCGCTGGGTCTCCTCCAACTCCGGGATGACGATGTTGGGGACCACAGGCTCCGGCACCGACTGGTCGGCCCCGGCTGCCCTAGGCGGCGTCTGGTTCTCCGCCGTCTCTACCTCTAGATGTTCAAGGGTGACGGTCTTTGGGACCTCGCTACTAGCCAGGTCTGCTGTAACCCCGGCGTCGGCCTCCGCTTGTGCTTTGGTCGGCTTCCGCCTGCGCCTTCGTCATCGCCTCTGCCTCTACCGCGGCCTGGGCCTCCACCTGCGTCGCCTCCTCCGCCTTGGCATCGGCCCGTGCCTTCTCCGCAGCCTCCTACTCCTCGCACGCCTCCCACGCGTTCCTCTCCTTCGCCTCCCAAAAGGCAGTAGCCAGATCCGGACGCCTTGCATCCACGGAGCCGTCCACTGGGTCCATCAGTGAGGCGGATAGGGCCCGTATGGTGGCGAAGGCTGTCCTGCTCAGCAAGAAAGCAAGGATAAGAAAACATCCCAAGAAAGAAGAAAAAGCATGAAGTTAGGGCGGCAAGCACGCTTACCCGGATGTATACGGCATGGGCTTGGGCCCCTTCCAAGTGGCAGCCAACTTTTGGGCCTCGTACAGCCTGGTGGCGTCCGCCTGATGGAGTCATGTACCTAGGGTAGGGTCACAGACCTGATCTAAGTACCCTACCCAAGGATACCCTTAGAAGAGGTCACCTTCCAGTCGACCAACGAGGGGTTCACTCGACTGACTTGAAGGACTCGACCACGAAGACTCACTCGACTACCAGGAGGACAAAAGGCACTCTGCACTGCAACGGCCTGTAGTTAAGTAGACTTTATGATAGTTAAGACACTTTATGTGGGACGTTACCAGTAACGCCCCGGACTAAATACACCTTAAACCCTCCATTACGTGGGCTGGCTGGGGTCCTGGCGCACTCTATATAAGCCACCCCCCTCCACAGGCAGAAGGGTTCGGCATCCTGTAATTCGTATACACATAATCCACTCGACCGCCTCCGGGCTCCGAGACGTAGGGCTTTTACTTCCTCCGAGAAGGGCCTGAACTCGTACATCTCTTGTGTTTACAACCTCTCCATAGCTAGGACCTTGCCTCTCCATACCTACCCCCACTCTACTGTCAGACTTAGAACCACGACAGTTGGCGCCCACCGTGGGTCAGGTGTTTTAGCGATTTTGTGGAGAAGTTGCGGTTCTTCCGAGTACTTTTATCATGATGACTGCTGGAGTTTTGGTTGAGGGTCGAGAGATCCATCTCGGTGCTCTCACCTTCGTCGCCGACGACTCCGCCTGGCTCCAGGAGGCTCCACTCGACGTCGATGCGCTCCCCGTCCGCGGTGCGATGCATTTTCGCGCATGTGTCCGCGGCGTTCTGCTGCGGCAACCGTCGACTCCGTATCGGTCGACTCCCCCATCGACCACCCTCCCGGTCTCCCGCCAGCGCAAGCGCTCGGGCCGGTCGAGGCTTCAGCGGTGGGTGAGGCACGCGGTGGCTCGCCAGACGGCCACCACCCAAGTTGCGGCAATCAAGCCCGACGAATCTCTCTACGGCCTGTTCGATCTGTCGACTGGCTCCGTAGAGACTGCATCCGAGTGCGATAGCAGTGATCCAGCGGCGGAAATCCTGATGGTCGACGGGCCCCGCAGTCCCCCTGGCTTCGCCCGTGATGGTGGAGCAGGCGACGGAGGCGACCCTGGACGAGACCACGAAGAGTACCAGCCCGAGCCACTCGACTCTCTGCAAAGAGAGGAACTTCGCCGCAGGAACGTGGATGCCCTGCGTACTCCCATCGCAGGAGAAACCCCCGAGGCTCGCGCCTTGGAGGAGGCACGTTTGGCCAATTTGGCCGAACGCACTCGACTGGAGAATCTTCAGCGAGCACTTGACGAGCGCGTGCGGCAACGAGTTCCCGACAACAGTCAACGTCAACTCTTCCCACCGACTCAGGTATATCAAACCCCAATTCAGAATTTAGCAGCTGCGACCCGTATAGCGGAGTCCATCCAGCCCTCTCAGTCGGAAGCTGGCAGAGGCTTGATGCAGATCAGGGATTTGCTCCGGGCAGCAAGAGATCAGAATTCGGCCGTGTCACAGTCGTGCAACAGAATTCACAGTCGATCCGTCGCTGCGAATACGGTTCAGTCGGCTCACAGCCCCAGATCGCCTCCGCGGCGTGAAGGGCGCGAGAATCGGCGAGACCAATATGGTGACCGACTCGACCGAGATGATAGGCGTCGAGTGCCCAATTCCCCTCCGAGGGGTGGGTCTTACGCTCCTCGGCAGCAAGATGACAGACGTCAGCTCAGTTCGGGGCGAAGAGTTCCAGTCGACCCCAGAGAACCAGGCTTTGATGCGCGATCCATTATCGTGCAAGGCTTAGTCGACCGGAACAGAGCCCATCGAGGTGGACTCGACAGAGATGCGCCCACAAGCAGCGAGTGCATGTTTCTGGTCCTGAATGTTTCAGCAGAGCTACCAGAGCCGCAGTCATCCCTCCCAATTTCAGGTTGGCAACAGGAGTCAGCAAGTTCACTGGTGAGTCTAAGCCTGAAACTTGGCTTGAAGACTACCGAGTGGCGGTTCAGATTGGTGGTGGGAACGACGAGGTGGCCATGAAGCATTTGCCCCTCATGCTGGAAGGTTCTGCCAGGGCATGGTTGACTCAATTACCTCCTAACAGCATTTACACTTGGGAAGATCTGTCCCGAGTGTTCATCAGAACGTTTGAAGGAACTTGCAAGCAACCGGCTGGATTGACGGAGCTGCAAGTCTGCGTGCAGAAGAACAATGAGACTCTCAGGGAGTATATTCAGAGATGGATCACTTTGCACCATACTGTGGAGAATGTGTCTGATCATCAGGAAGTCTGCGCCTTTAAGGATGGTGTCAAGAATAGAGAATTGAGTTTGAAATTTGGTCGAACCGGTGACATGACCTTGAGTCGGATGATGGAGATTGCTACCAAGTACGCCAACGGCGAAGAAGAAGACCGACTCCGAAGCGGCAAGCACAAGCCGAGTCAGCCGGAAAAGGGAAACACCAGTCGGAAACAGAAGCGGAAGGCTGAACCGGCAGCTCCTGGAGAGGCTCTGGCCGTGACTCAGGGAAAGTTTAAAGGGAAACCAAAAGGATCCTGGAACCCTAAGAAGGTAAAGGATAAGGAAGGGAACGACGTGATGGATATGCCGTGTCACATCCACACGAAGAAAGACGAAGAGGGGAATATCATCTACCCGAAGCATACCACTCGCCAATGTCGACTCCTGATCCAGCAGTTTCAGGGAAAACAGTCTAAGGACAAGGAGAAGGAGTCGGACAAGCCCGCAGACAAGGAGGACAGTGAGGAAGGATATCCACATATCAACTCCACTCTGATGATCTTTGCAGATGTGGAAAGCAAGAGTCGATTGAAAGTCATTAACCGAGAGGTGAACATGGTCGCCCCAGCAAAAGCAAATTATCTGAGATGGTCCCAAACACCCATCACATTCGACCAATCTGATCACCCGACTCATATTGCCACCCCTGGGAGGCAAGCTTTGGTGGTCGATCCAGTTGTCGAAGGCACTCGACTGACAGAAGTGCTGATGGACGGTGGTAGTGGGCTGAATTTGTTGTATGCAGACACGCTGAAAGGAATGGGCATTCCGATGTCCCGACTGAGCACCAGTAACATGAGCTTTCATGGAGTTATACCAGGGAAGAAAGCCGAGTCACTCGGCCAAATAGCTCTAGACGTGGTGTTTGGTGATTCGAAACATTTTCGCAAAGAGAAGTTAACGTTTGAGGTCGTGGATTTTCAGAGTGCATATCATGCCATTTTGGGGAGACCAGCTTATGCACGGTTCATGGCTCGACCATGTTACGTGTACCTCAAATTGAAGATGCCCGGCCCTAAAGGAGTGATCACTGTCACCGGTGATCGGAAAAAGGAAGAAGAGTGCTTTCAGAAAGGCTCAAAGATTGCTGATTCCTAGGTGACAGCGGTCGAGTTTGAAGAATACAAGCAAAACGCAGATCCGAGTGACTTGCTGCGATCCAAGAAACCAGCCACAGAGTCTGCATTCCAGTTGTCCGGTGAGACGAAGCCTGTTTACATTCACCCGACCGACCCCGATGCAGCTCCGACCCACATCTCCACAACACTCGACCCGAAATAGGAAGAAGCGCTCATCCAGTTCCTCCGTGAGAACTGGGACATTTTTGCATGGAAGCCCGCTGACATGCCAGGTGTTCCCAGGGGACTGGCTGAGCATCGCCTAAGAGTCGACTCATCTGCAAAACCAGTCAAAGAGCATCTTCGGCGGTCCGCCGTCCAGAAGAGAAAAGCCATTGGTGAGGAAGTGGCTCGACTGTTGGCGGCAGGATTTATCCGAGAGATACACCACTCCGAGTGGCTCGCTAATGTTGTCATGGTTCCTAAGAAGGACAAATCGCTCCGAATGTGCATTGATTTCAAGCACATCAACCGGGCCTGCCCGAAAGATCATTTTCCTCTCCCTCGCATAGATCAAATTGTTGACTCGACCGCGGGATGCGAGAGACTGTCTTTTCTAGACGCCTACTCCGGGTACCACCAGATCCGTCTGTACGGACCCGACGAGGTAAAAACAGCTTTCATCACTCCATTCGGGTGCTTCTGCTATATCACCATGCCATTCGGCCTCAAGAATGCCGGAGCCACATTTATGCGAATGATTCAGAAGTGTCTTCTCACTCAAATCAGTCGGAATGTGGAAGCGTATATGGATGATATCGTCGTCAAGTCACGAAAAGGTTCCGACCTACTCGTTGACCTCGCCGAAACATTTGCCAACCTCAGAAGGTATGATATCAAGCTCAATCCATCAAAGTACACATTTGGAGTTCCTGGTGGCAAGTTACTCGGTTTTCTCGTTTCCGAGCGAGGAATCGACGCTAATCCAGAGAAGATCGGCACTATTCTCCGAATGAAACGCCCTGTGCGAGTGCACGATGTCCAGAAGCTTACTGGATGCTTGGCCGCATTAAGTCGATTCATCTCACGACTCGGTGAAAAGGCATTGCCTCTTTACTGACTGATGAAGAAGGCAGACAAGTTCGAGTGGACTCCAGAAGCTGATGCAGCGTTTGCCGAGCTAAAAGCTCTGCTCTCCACCCAGCCGGTGCTTGCTGCTCCAATCAGCAAAGAGCCTCTACTGCTCTATATCGCAGCCACAGGACAAGTCGTCAGTACTGTGCTTACGGTCGAGCGGGAAGAAGAAGGAAAAGCTCTCAAAGTTCAGCGCCCAGTGTATTATTTGTCTGAAGTCTTGACTCCATCCAAGCAGAGATATCCTCATTATCAGAAGCTTGTGTATGGAATATACATGACCACAAAGAAGGTTGCTCATTATTTCTCTGATCATTCCATCACAGTCGTCAGCGACGCTCCACTATCAGAGATTTTGCACAACAGAGATGCAACTGGTCGAGTGGCTAAATGGGCGATTGAACTTCTTCCCCTTGATATCAAGTTTGAAGCAAAGAAAGCCATTAAGTCCCAGGCAATAGCAGATTTCCTCGCCGAGTGGATTGAACAGCAGCAGCCGACTGAAGTTCACTCGGAGCATTGGACCATGTTCTTTGATGGCTCTAAGATGTTGAATGGTTCCGGTGCTGGGGTTGTCCTGGTTTCCCCCAGAGGAGATAAGCTCAGATATGTGCTCCAGATTCACTTTGATTCCTCCAACAATGAGGCAGAATATGAGGCCCTCTTATATGGGTTGCGCATGGCCATTTCACTCGGCGTCCGTCGCCTGATGGTTTATGGCGACTCGGATTTAGTGGTCAACCAAGTGATGAAGGAGTGGGACGTGAGAAGCCCAGCCATGACTGGATACTGCAGTGCAGTGAGGAAGCTAGAAAAGAAGTTCGAGGGGTTGGAGCTCTATCATATACCCCGACTGAAAAATCAAGCAGCTGATGATCTAGCAAAGATAGGTTCCAAGAGAGAAGCCATTCCGAGTGGTGTGTTCTTGGAGCATATACACACTCCGTCAGTCAAAGAAGATCCTTTCACCGAAGAAGCTCCACAGCCCAAGAGTGCCACAGATCCGACTGAGGTTGAAGTCCCAGCGGTGGTCGACTTGATCATGGAGGTCTTGGTGGTCATTCCCGACTGGACAGTTCCATATATCGCGTATATCCTGAGAAAAGAGCTTCCGGAGGATGAGGAAGAGGCTCGACAGATCGTCCGTCGATCTAAGGCCTTTACCGTAATCAAAGGACAATTATACAGAGAAAGCGCGACTGGAGTTGGTCAGAAGTGCATAACACCAGAAGAAGGTCGACTCATCCTCAATGATATCCACTCGGGGACCTGTGGCCATCATGCGTCCTCTCGGACCATCGTGGCCAAAGCATACCGAGCCGGATTTTACTGGACAAAGGCGAATGAGATGGCAAGGGAGATAGTGGATAAGTGCGAGGGATGTCAGTTCTACTCGAATATGTCGCACAAGCCTGCATCAGCCCTGAAGACCATTCCACTCGTCTGGCCTTTCGCAGTATGGGGGTTGGACATGGTCGGTCCTTTGAGAACAGGGCGAAGTGGCTTCACGCATGTACTGGTGGTAGTCGACAAGTTCACCAAGTGGATCGAGGCTAAACCAATCAAGAACCTTGACGCCGGTGCTGCTGTTAGCTTCATCAGAGAACTAATATTCAGATATGGAGTCCCGCACAGCATCATTACGGATAATGGGTCGAACTTTGACTCGGAGGAATTCAGAGATTTCTGTAACTCTCAAGGCACACGAGTCGACTACGCTTCAGTCGCTCATCCGCAGTCGAATGGACAAGCAGAGCGAGCCAATGGCCTGATTCTCAAGGGACTGAAACCCCGACTGATGCGTGATCTCAAGCATGCAGCTCGAGCTTGGGTCGACGAACTTCCCTCGGTGCTTTGGGGACTGAGGACCACACCTAATCGGTCGACCGGAAGAACTCCATTCTTCTTGGTCTACGGAGCTGAAGCAGTCTTGCCGAGTGATCTTCTCCACAATGCTCCTCGAGTTGAAATCTACAACGAAGCAGAAGCTGAACAAGCGCGGCAAGACGCAGTCGACCTTTTAGAGGAAGAAAGGGAGATGGCTCTGATCCGGTCGACCATCTACCAACAAGATTTGCGTCGTTTCCACGCCAGAAATGTGAAAGGTCGAGCCTTCCAAGAAGGAGATTTAGTTCTCCGAGTGGATCAGAAGAAACAACACAAGCTTGCTCCTTCTTGGGAAGGACCCTTCATCGTCACCAAAGTTCTCCACAACGGGGCGTACCGTCTCTACAACGTCGAGCATAATATCGACGAGCCCCGAGCTTGGAACGCGGAACTACTCCGCCCATTTTACACTTAAGTTTTATCACTCGGATGAGTTGCAATAAAGTACTTCTGTAGTTCATGGACCTCAAAGTAATAGTGTCATAGTTCCTCCATAATTTTTGTCACTTTTTACTTTGTCCAATGAAATTTCCCCCCAGTGGGTGACTTAGCCGCGAATCCGTTTCGCCTAAGTTTGTAAAAAATCCTACCGAGTGGTGAGCCAGACTCCCACTCGAAGGCTTAGCTGCGAATCCGTTTCGCCTAAGTTATCGAAAATCCTACCGAGTGAAGAGCAAACCTCTCACTCGGGGGCTTAGCTGCAGCCCAGTGCTCGCCTAAGTTATCAAAAATCCTACCGAGTGATAAGCCAGACTTCCACTCGGAGGCTTAGCTGCAGCCCAGTGCTCGCCTAAGTTATCAAAAATCCTACCGAGTGATAAGGCAGACTTCCACTCGGAGGCTTAGCTGCAGCCCAGTGCTCGCCTAAGTTATCAAAAATCCTACCGAGTGAAGAGCAAACCTCT